>NW_010551336.1:80813-83311 GCF_000687285.1 Phaethon lepturus | reverse complement strand
CCCCTCTTGCAGAAGGACGCACGGTTTTCCTGTGGAGAAAAAAAACTCCGGGGACGGGAGTCTCGGCAGCAGCATGCAGGAACTTTGTGGAGCGGGCTGGAAAAAGGCCATCCTCCGGGCAGATGTATGTTTTGTTTTTAATCTTAGAGCTAACGGCAAGTGCAGTTCTCACCTTGAGATACAAAACCAGCGCTTTTCCCGCCGGATTCTCTAATTCACTGGAAAAGCAGAGGTGGGGCTCGGTGCAGGATGGCACCAGGCAGCCAGAGGAAGGAAAGGAAGGAGAAGTCCCCTTCCCTGTCCCTCCTGGCCCACGCATGCCGCCACTCCAATGAGCCAGGTCTCAGGAGCGAGGCCACGGCAGGGAGACCACCCCGGAGGGGGTCTCGGCAGAGGGGCTCCCAGCCCGGAAGGGCCCTGGGGTGAAGTTTTGGGCTGTCCTTCCCAGCTATAACCAACGACCTTGCAGGGGGAAAGAGACGGACTACTGATTTTTTCCTGGCTCTCCCTGGTGTGACGGATCAGGGCAAAGCGTGCACCAGCGGTGGTGGCACTGCGGGTGCTGCCTTGAGCCCCTCTCTTCAGAGCTGGGTGAAAACTTCCCAGCAGAGTTTCTGCTTCTTTCTTTTCAGCCAAAACTGCTGTTTTGTCCATATTGACATATTTTGTGCAAACTGCCCTCTTTCAGCTCACCGCCTTCATCTGGGAGTTAACAAATCATTTTACTTCCACACAGCTGAAGTATGGTTCTGATTTGATTTTTATGTATTTGTGTGTAAATACCAATTTCTGTAGTGGTTTTATTATGCATAGCAGTGATTTTTCTAATGCTTCATTTTTTCATGTGGGACATTTTGAGCAGATTCAGGACAAGATGAAAGTCTGGGATCTCTAAACGCCTCATGCTACAGAAGTTTTCTTTAGCTTACTGTACAAACAGCAGTTTGCAATAGCATACACAATCCAGCATAAAAGCAAAGAAAGGCTCTTCGTTCTGCTGGTAAATCTGTTCAACTTTTTCATCTAGAAGGAGCTGAATACAGCATACTAAAAAAAATAAGCATTTTTCCCAGCTAGCTAAGGGGGTTTATTACTGTTTCCTGTAAGCACACTAGATTTGTGATCTGATGACTTGTGAATCTCAATTGTTTTGCAAGAAAAAGCTTTCCCCCAAAATTGCCAGCACTTTTGTTTTATGCCAAATCAAGAACTGGCACCTCCCCAAATCTAATTAATGGTGGTTATTTTTTGCCATCTCCAGTAGCAAAACCACAACAATTGTCCCAGAATCAGAGCAGACACAGCTTCTGCCATGACCTGCTGGGCAGTCACTGTTCCTAACATCACAGAGAAAAAAAAAATCACGTTAGCCTTAATGTATTTCTTTTTCCAATGCAAAATAAATGTTGTGCTAAATCACCTGTTTATCAGTCAGTAGGCGTTTGCAAATAAATCCAGCCTCAGGTTTCAAGCGCATCAGAAATTTTCCACCAGAAAACACTGATTAAATGCAATATGCTCTGTGGGAACATATTGATTCTGTCTGACCTTTGGGCATAAACCATGCCTGGCTTTTTACATGTCTATCTTCTCTACTTTCCTGGCTTCACCACTGCCTACCTGCCAAAGTGTGGAGGGAGGTGGCTCCTGGGATGGGCTCACAGGTCCCGGTGTCCCCAGCGTCCCTCTGCCCAGCTGCCCTCCCCTGGGGCCAGAGGAGCGCAAAGCCAATGCTCAATATGCCACAGGGAGATAAAGTATGGACGGAGTGAGCCTAGTAACACCTCTGCAAAACAGAGTTTGAGGCCATGAAGAACATCGTTTCTTTGTGGACTTAGACTCAGTTATATCACAAAAGAGGGAGGAGGTCGTGGTTGGAGATTCACAGAGTAAAAAAAGGCTGGGAAGGACCTCCGCTGAGCATTTCTGGACTTCAGCACATCCTTGTCGCAAGGAACAGCTACACCTCCACTTTCTCAATGCATGTTAATCCGGTGTGTCCTAAAAGCCTTCCAAAGACTGTATGGTCCTTCCCAGGAAATCCTCAGGGCGCTTTGCCAGCCTTTCCGCGAGGATCCCTCCGGCGCCCAGCATGACACAGCCACGGTTTCCCCTGTGCTCTCCTTCCCCCGTGCACTGTGGCCAGCGAGCACGGGCTCAGCCTGGCCCCGTCCCGGAGGGCAGCCCAGCCCCGCATCCCCCAGCCTGCCTGCCGCCGAGTCCCCGAACCGCTCCCCTGCCCACCGCGCGGGGCGGGATGCCACGTTTGTCTTCGCTTTGTTTTGCCAGGACAGGGTGGCAGGAAACTACAGCCAGACCCACCGTCTCCCTCTACCCTTTAATCTTCAGCCAATATAGACTGTGTCAGATAGTCACCCAAATCTGCAAGGACAAGAACATTACTCAGAGAAAAGCTTTGTGGCAATTGCTTGATGTTTTGCTCGTTCAGAAACTAAACCTCAGCAACAAAAAAATGCCATCTATTCTGGGACACTGGC
>NW_010551336.1:76647-80779 GCF_000687285.1 Phaethon lepturus | reverse complement strand
AAGTGTATTTTAGCCTTTAAAAAAATACGCTCAGAGCTCAGGAAAAAACTTCAAAGCACCGTGGCTGGTTAAAACCCCTCGCTGTTAACATCTGACCTCTTGGCAGCAAGAGGAGGTGCAATCGCCGCCCTGTAAACCTCTCCCGCTTTGTTGTTTGGGCAGGCAAAAAGGCTCAGCATCCCCAGCGGCACCCCCAGCCCTGCCGGTGTATGGGCTAGCACTGCCTACGCTAGCAACGAGCTGCCACAAACCATTCTCAGAATATAAGCTCACTGCCAAAAATGCATCTTCTTCCCTGTTTTATTCCTTGGCAAGGCAGGAGGCTGTTTCTGCAGGTGTGCTGGAGCACCGGCCACCGCCTCGGGGGCTGTTTTCCTGCTGGGGGACGTTCGGACAGAGGTGGTGGGTGCAGAGGGTCTCGAGAGCCAACACTGGAGGAGACACTATAGTATGAAAACTGCAGTGATTCCCTCATTCAGGAGAAGTCACAATAGCCCAAAACGCAGCACTACAGAGGACCACCTCGCACTGAACTGGATAGCAGGCACGGCGTTCAAAGGCTGAAGAGCGTGACAGCTACCCTGAGCGCATTGCAGAGCGCGATTTCACATGCAAAGCTCCTGGTTCAAGCGAAGCATTTTGAAAGCAGATGTGTTACGAATTGATAAAGTGTCAAATAGTTCTGACTCTGTCTCTAGAGATAATATCAGGAGTCGTATTCATGCTCCATCCCATTACGCAACTGCCAATCCCCGTCCAGCTGACACCCCGGGCACGAGTGCTCAGCTCACAGCGGCCGGGGGTCCCAGGGAGGTGCTGGGACATCACCTCGCTCCGTGCACTCCCAGCTTAGATTCATCCCAGCAAACACCGAAACCTCAGGATGGTTACAGCCATTTGTTTGAACTTTATGGCATGTTCATCCTGCCATGGCCACATCTCCACCTTGCAGAACTGGTTAGGCTTTGGTTACGTGAGGAATGGTTTGCTGGTCAAGCTCTTCCCCTGCGCAGATGAGCCTTCTGCTGTCTGTGCAATAACTTCACCAGCAGCTCCTGTTTATCTGCATCTGCACTAGGTTTATGCTGGGGCTGACATTTTCCAGGCATAGTAGTGCAATTGTGAAGTGCAAATTCATATGAGTTTTCCTTTCTTTGAACTTTCTATCAGTATACCAAGGAAAAGAATGGAAGGTTTCACTGCCATATTTATTTAAAGGAAAGTAATTAACCTCGTGGCAGGACTGTGAATCTCAGAGGAGCCAGCATCTCATTTAAATGATGGGCATTGCCTCCCTTACCTGCCTGGCTATCTATCAGAGGGGCCAAATGATGGCAATCACTGCATGGTCACATTCATGCAGCATGTGCTGAGGCTTCAGGAGAGGAAGGCAATCACCTGGAGCTGCACCAGGGCTTGATTCCCACCTCCAGCACCTCCCAGGCAATGGTTATGAATGCTGACGACGACAGCAAAGCAGGAGCTGAGACTCAGGTCTCATGACCATGCAACCCAGAGCAGTTTGAATGCCTGCAGAAAAAGCACACTTTACAAAATCAGACACGTTTGTACTGGTGTCACTTTGCAAAGGATAAAGCAGATACAGAGCATTTTTAGAGCAGAAGAGCAGTGGCTCATTAGGTGTCAGAACAGCTTCCCAGCATCCTCATAATTTGCACAAACTCTTGAACATCATTTCTTCAAATCCCTGTGATATACTGCACCAAAGGCTGCTCTGCCTGGTAGCCCCAAACGCACAGCACGCACCTGTATTTGGGGCAGGTACAGCGCAGCTGCCACATGCCTTCCAGTCAGTGCCCTCCACCCTCGGCTTCCCCAGGGGCACAGTCCCCAGCCCTGGGCTGCCCAGGCGGCCAGACAAGCGCTTTCCGTGATTCAAGTGGTTGGGGAGCTGACCAGCTTCCAGATTCAGAGTAGTTTGGGCTGGGAGGCATTGCTGGAGGTCGCTGATCCAACCCCTGATCCAAGCAGGGCTCTCTTCAAAGGTTGCTCAGGACCTGGTGCGGAGAATCTGAATATCTCCGGGATCCCACAGTCTCTCTTTCTAGTGTTTGACCACGTCTATCATGAAGAAGTTTTCCCATAAAACTACCTGAGATTTCTTTTGCTGCTATTCATGCCTGTTGTCTTTCTGGATGCACCCTTAGCCTCCACAATACGTTCTGCTATTGAAAGTTGAAATGCTGTACCAGGAATTTTTTTTTTTAAATAAGAGGAACTAGTCACATTTTTCAAGAAGAGGGAGATGTGAAACAGTGACAGAGGACTCATAGGATTTTTTTGTGATTGCCCTCTCCTGCTACGCACAGCAGAGCGGCTTCCAGCAAAGCTTCCCATGCTGCAGCAAGCACAGCACGGGAGAGCCACACGCCACGCAAAGCACGCATGTCAGTGGAGATCCAGCCCACATTGCAAACACTGATTTTTGTTGATGGGATAACTCTGTATTACTTCACTTTTTAACTGCTTCTACTAGTTGGTCACTTTGAGTCTTTGGTGATTGTCACTAGACAAGGAAAACTGAATGGGGTAATCTTGTCACCCCATAGGGGAAGAAACTACCCCTTTGCAAAATGTACCCAAAATTAAAACGCCTAAAGAGAATGCAGTGCTGTGGTACCGTTTTGTAGCCATTCATAGGCAGTCCTCTCCCTCGTTATAACGCAGACCTCCTGTCTCAGAAGATGGCTTTGGCAGGCAGGACTCCCGGCTGCACACTTACAGCTGCATTAGCTGCCTGTTTATTCAAGATACAAAGTTCCTAGAAATACATTAATTACTTTTCTTTAATTACACATTCTCTTATTAAATGTCAATAATAACAGGGAATGTCTGCCTAGCGATAAAATTATGCCACATTCATAATTCGTCTTCTTGGGACAGCAGATAAATATCTCAGCCATTTTAAAATACAAATTTGTCATTCATGAGAGCAATAAATAATGCAAACAGGATGTGTGGTTACACTGACATTATCACCTCGGCGTTGCTTAAAGGCACCCTGGGCATGAATATGTGACACTATAACCTCAGACTCTTTGATAAATTATTGCCCATCACAATCCTGTCTAACACAGGGGAACGGATGAGCACTGGAGAGATTTTATGGTTGCAGTTGCAGTACTTTGCGGCTGTAATACAATTACTGGAGTTATTGCTGAAGCAGCGAGGGATGCTGGAAAGTAAGGGAAAGTCTGCATCCTCCTGGGAGGTAATGTGTAAAGAAACCTTAACGAGTATACCCCGTGGGGGATTTCCTACCCTGCAAGTATTTAGACTGCTAATTAATTCCTATTAAAACAAGGTCTTTTGTGTACATCAAAAAATAGCGCCTGAGGCTCTGAGCCTGCAGTGGGATCTCCTAGGACTTTGCACCAGCTGAGTCTGGCAGGCTTGGCTGAGACAGTGTGAAGTGCTGATAAGTCCTATAGTGGCCTCTAGTTTCCAGGGTTGGAGCACCGTGCTTGTGTCCATGGCTTAAGTCCATTCCCAGGCATGATACAACCACCAGAAAACTAGAGAGCACAAAAGCAACCAGCATCCAGGCACAAACAAATTATGCACGTCTATGCTCAACCCTTACTTTGCGTGTGCAGTAATACACGTTCCAAGATTAGCCACCACAGTTACACATAAAACCTTTGCTCGTAACGTCATGCTTCCTTGAAAGCACAGACAAAGTTAGAGATAACCCACACTCTCAGATCATCCATGAAAAACCAGAGGCGGACAAAGGAGCCTCAGAGGCCAGCGAGCTCCTGGTAAAACGGGACCATGCTGTGAAGATCAGGTTACTGGTACCCTGCCCGGGATGTGGTGCTTGTTTTGTGGAGAGGTTCCTCTTCTCCCTCCCTCGTCTCCATGGCAGGGCACCTTTAGTTGTATACACTCACAGCTGTTTCCATGCATAATTTTTTTTTAACTTCTCTTTTATTGCCCTACAAAAGACATTGAGTGACAATGAGGTTGTCTTTTACTGAGACAAACCAGCCTGGCTTGTTCCCGCGGATGCTGGGTGGTGTTGCGTGGCACAAAAGCTCCAGCAGCTCCAGCAGAGATGGTGGGAGCTGGGACATCTCACCCCCAGCCATGCCAGGGGAGAGATTTGATA
>NW_010551336.1:67676-76616 GCF_000687285.1 Phaethon lepturus | reverse complement strand
ATTCCTGCCCCCTTAAACCCAGATGCAGACAAGGAAGCAGCTGCTCTGCTGAGCTTTCAGGTAAGTGCCACCAAGGCACCCCTGTGCCCAAGGTAGGAGCAGAAATCCCAGTGGGCAGAGACAGACAGGCACTGTAGGTCACAGAGGACCCCCATGGGGGTCAGGGTGGCTGTCGGCACCCCAGAGCGAGACCTGTGCCCCAAAACCCCCGGCTCATCAGCGTCCCAAGGCAGCTGACAGTAAACCAGGCAAAGAAGGTGGTTTATGAGCTTGGCTGCCTCTTCCACCGCCCAGCCCCGGGTGGGAGCCGGCCTCACTCTGCCTCTTCCCTGGCAGATGCCTCTGCATGAACAGGCTAAATTAATCAGCCATAAAGTGTTCCCATGCTAATCGCACCCTTGTGCGACTCAATTCAACGTAACACTGCCCTCTTGTGCTTCAACACATAAGGGGCCTTTGCTGTTAGGTGATTTTTTTTTTTTTTCATTTTTTAATTGGAGGGAGGGGCAATCTACCACACCAGTTTTCCCAATTGTTCACAAAGTGATGCTCATGGTATTTTATCCCAAGAGGTCAAATCGTTCTCATCATTCTCAAAGCACGGGTGTCCTGCACAGTCTAGGCTACCCATCCACTCTGGGCAGGGAAATTAAAAAGATGGCTAAAGGTAATAAAATCAAAAGGAAAATAACAAATAACCACAACTCAAGGTGAAGGAACAATGGAAAAGATAATAGAAAACTGCGCTATTACAAAAGCACTTTGCCTTACTTTGACAGAGGCTGTGTCAAACGTTTTTAAAGCACTGGTTAATGGCAGGAATCAGCATTTAATTAATATTCTGTTAAAATTTAGTTCTTTAGAGTCACATGTGCCAAGCAGAAAAAAATGAATCCATCATGATTAATGTTTTACCAGAAATAACTACAACCAGCTCGGTAATGATGGGCAATAGGATGTCTGGGGCTAGAGGCTTTCCCTCCACATAGACTCCAATAGACAATAGGGAGCAAATTTTCAAGGTGCACATGTAGAGCTCAATTATCCTGTAAGACCTGGTGAGCAACGCAGCATTTCTGCTGCGGATAAAGATCTCAGTAATACTGCTACCCTTTTGAGAAGACAACCCATCCCTGAAGTCATCCACTGCTTCGCCAACTTGAAGGACGTTGACCGAGGCAATCTTGGCCCTTGGTGTCCCAGTCACGGCTGCTGCCCACCGAGCACAACCCACTGGCCTCCTTCCCAGGCTCCTGAAGCAGAGCTGGAATCGATGGGACAGCCCGTGGAGAGAGGCTGTGGACGGGCAAAGGCACAGGAGCATGCACACAGTCTGCACTGCAGGATCTCTCCCTGTACTTTTACAGCACCATTCAAATGGCTGCAAATATCACCTCTTCCTTCTGCAGATGGGACATAGATCGGGTCTGATTTTATTTCACTGTTTGTCAGACCTGCCTTGGACAGTACTTAATATCTGACAGAAATGGGCATTTTAAAAACTTATTTTTAAAAAGCAGTGGATGCAATGCAGTAACCATGGCATTCAAGCAGAAAGGCATTGGAAGCTCACCCGAGGAGGAAGGGATGATGCTCACAATGAAGAAAGAAACACTGATAATGGCACAAGGGAAAAGGTGCTTTTCTGACATAACACTGATTCTTTCTTGGTTATTGCTATTTAATGGATTACTTGCATAAGCAGAAGAGAAACAAAATGGAAAGAAAATAAAACAGGTGCCAAGATGCAGACATGGACATCCTGCATCATTTTCTAAATGATTTTAGAACAGTCTGCCGCTATCCAGCTGCACACTCAGGCATGTATATAACTCTGGGTGTTTTCATGCCATAATCCCTAACGTGCTGAAGTACATGCTTACCTGCCGTACCGAGCAAGGCTGCTTATGTGGACCTGCCCAAAGGTTTTCTTAAGTTGAAACCTTTGTCCCTGGGTCCTTTGAAGAAGCCTCCAGGGAATAAACATTCATTCAGAAGGGGAAAGGACTGTAAGAGCTCTTCAATCAATGGCCTATGAAACATATAATCACTGAAGCTACACCAGCTTATGCTGGCTGAAATAGGATGAAGCTCATTTGCCATAGTACAAAGCTATAGGGGGAAAAAAAAAACCCAAACAACTTCTGAAGTGGATTAAAAATCCAGCTCTTTGCACCCCTCTGGCTGTGATAGCGGTGCTGACAGCGGATGATCACAACAGCCGTCCTCCCTCACCGTTGAGGCAGGTCATTGCTACTGTTTGCCCCAGCTCTTGTGAGACCCGGTCGCAATTGTTCAGCTGGCAAGAAGAGGAAAGCAAATTAAATATTGAAAATGTTTATATTAGGGAGAGACGTGGCTAAGGATTTAGGAAGCTCTTCAGACATTATTAAAATGCACTAAGTGGTTTGCTGGCAATTATCTACTATTGTCACCAACTCAGGCTGGATCTGGTATGTCAGAAACTCCTGCATGCATGCATTTTTCTAAATAAACCTAAATAAGATGACAAAAGTTTTTTAACCAGGAAATTTGACATTTCGGTGTTGACATCTCCTACTAAGTATTCATAATAAAACTTCCCAGGAAAGACAGACAAATTATGTTGTGAAGCTTTTACTGGGCAGAGTTTAAGGTGTCCTTGTGTGAACTGATTTAAAACTTCTGCATTCTTCTTTTTCTACCAGCCAGAAGCAGAAATTCCTTCCAGAGTTACCAGAACTCTTATTATACCAGCGAGATTGATTCTTCTGATAACCCAGTTAAATCAAAATACAGCGTTGGATGAGAATACAGCAGAGTGACCCGCTTGACTGAGACAGTCCCAATAAAACCAATGACATATTGAACGGCTGTTGAAGCCCTGACTAATATTGTATTTTCTTTTCCAGTTGAGGGTGTCTTGATGTCACAACCTTTACTGGGGGGGCTTGTGGATCCTCAGCTGCTAGAAAGGGTTTTTCAGCAGCAATGCCCTGGAATGCTTCCCATTACCTGCTGCTGTCTCCAGCTAGTGATAACTCTTAAGAGTTTGTTTCAGATGTTGAACTTACTGCCATAAAAGTAGCATTCGTCAGCTCAGGACTTGACTCTGTAATGTATTTTTCCTGAGGCTACACCTTAAGGCAATCTAGAAATGGAAGGGAGTGAGGATACCTACTTATTAAGTATGGTAGGGTTTTTTTACTCAATGAAGTTTAAAAAAAATAAAAATCCACTAGAAATCTAACTTGTGCTCCATTGCCTACACCAACTGCTTATATTTTTTCCAAGTACATGCACAATCCTGGCCAACAGTGGAGACTGAGAAAACATTGAGAAGCCACTACAAAGGGCAAAAATTGTTATTATTGCCCAGAGTGAATTTACTCTGGAAATGAGAAATACGTTTATAAGCATCCCAGGCTGGACCCACTTCTGATTCAGCTGTGCAAATAGGTAGCTTTAATCTAAAGACTGTTCCATTTATAAATGGGTTTTATGGTGTGCTTGCCTATGGCAGCAGGGGATGGGATTCATTCACCCCCAAGTTCAATGCTTTAACTTTCAACTCTGTTAAAGTTTCCATGTTCACCTGATGGTGAAGAAATACAGATTAATGGCCAGTCCTTGCAGAGGATCCTGCAGCCCCATCTTCTGAGGTCTCAGACCTGTCGTCAGAACTGGATTGGTTTTGTGCTCAGGAGCCCATGAAGGTTTTCCTTTTTAGATGTCTTTACAGAGAGTGCGGGTGTGGGAGCCCTGCAGCTTTGCAGGAGCTGGGGATGCTGAGACAGGGCTGCAGCTCCTGGGGGGATCAGCCCCTCGCTGCACCGCAGGGTGGTATCCACCACGTCCCTCTGGGGACCACGGCATCTGACAGCACGGATCAGCCCACAGAGGATACATCACTTCTTTCCCTCGGCACGTAGAGAGGAACAAATGCAAAGCCAGGCAAGTAATATGGTACAAGGGCCTTTCTAAACTCAATTGTTCTTCTCTGGGGGAAAAAAAAAAAAAGGAAAAAAGAGAAAGGAGGTATCTTCCTACAGCTAGACTTTGCCAAATGTTGTGAGGAATAGCTAGCAAGAGAAACCCATCTGTAAAGCCCTGATGGCTACAAAGAAAGATTTTTACACATGCCAACTCCACCGTGGCCACATTTATAGGAATTTAAAGTGTTACTGTGTGACAACAGAAATAGCTATATGTTGGCAGACCTTTTTTTAATGTGTTAAAGGGTCATTAATCATTTCTTAGTGTTACAACAGTCAGATGTATTTGATATCTTCATTTACTTACAACGTTCATACCAGCTCCTCAGCTATCTTCATTTCCTTGGAAACAGCTGCTTTGCCTGTTAAGGAAAACAAAGTAATATTAAAAAAAAAAAAAAGTGGAAATACCATAAAGGCAAACACAAAAACTTGCAGGTTCTCTGTAAATACAGATCTCTTACATACACGCAATCAATAAGGTCACTTGTGTAGTAACTCATAACAAAGTACAGTTGACAATGTGTTATTTTTCTGCTGGAGAATATAATGTGAGGCTGAGCATGCTAATGACTTTTGGAAATGGGCAATGACAAAGATTGATTAATATCAGTTGACAGCCTGTTCCACAGCTCCGAAGCAGGAATAGCAATGATTGATTTGCCAAAATGTGGGGCACAGGCTTTAGATAATAGAAAGGCTACATATGAGCTCAATCTGGTTTCAAAAACACAATTTAAGGGCCAAATGTTTAACAGTAGTTAAAAGCTTAAAGGAAAAGACAGAACAGTAGAAATATTTTCAAAAGGCACCTAATTTTAATAAATTTTTATAATGTCTAAGTACCTTTACAAACCTGACCAGTAGACTGTTGAGTTTAGGAGGAGAAAGCCTACATAAAACGCAGAAACAAAAGAAAATGAGGTGGGGTGGGGTGGTGGAAAGCCAGCATAGTTGTTTCCCAAAAATCACAGAGATACATATCAACATCTTAGAGCAGCAGGTTTCAATGACGAAAACCTCACCCAATGTCAACTAGTGAAGACTCTCTTTCTGTGATGAAGAGGAACAAGGTGAACAGCCACGACAATTTGTAGGGCTGCTTGCTCACTACCCAGGCTGCTGGGGCAATGTAAGAGAAATAGCACACCCCAGGCCAACAGGGTTCCCCACATTTTTAGGCAATTGTATATTTGACAGAACATGGTCCCGCTGGGAATAACAGGGGAGGAGAAGTGATGCCATCCTCACTCTGGTGGGAACTCCTGTTGAAAGCTTGACCCATCCTTCCCATTTCCTTTTACAGTAACAAGTTCAGCTTTCCACTGATCACAGCACAGCCCAAGTACCCAGAGCCTTAAAAAAGCCAGACCAATAAGTGAATTTCTATACTTATGCTCCATTAATAATGATTTTGTCCAATGCAGCATGTAAGAGAGAACAGGAGAGAAGGATAGGGAATTTCATGACAGATGTCCACCAAAGGGCTAGTCTTCATTAGGGATGTGGTCATGTGTGAAGAGCTGAGTTAGCTGACACGATGCTAGCTGTTCTGCTTAGACCAGGCCAAATGCAGTAGGCACTATGTCGATTAAACCTGACTACTAATCAAAGCAGAGCCTCTAAAGCGATTCCACCACCCACCCCAGACTGCTGCAGCCACCGCCTTTGCAGTGTAACGCACCATCTCAGTTGTATCTCACAACGTGACAGACTGAAAGCTGTACAGTGCAGACCTAATTAGGAGAAGGAGGCGTTAAGATAAACAACAACAAAAATGCAAGCGTTTTCACAGAGCACAGAATCTGTGAAAAAGTGGACAAGCATTTGACTAGGGGAGCTTGGGGGTTTCCTGGGCTTCGTTCCAAAATGCATCTTTTAAATACAAATGGTGTTATGCTGTTATTTTTTATAGTGAAGCTCATGGAGAAACCAGCAGGCTCCCGAGGAACTGAGGATGGGATCTTCCCTTTCCGGTCAGGCCTTTCAGGCAGGGTCTGAGTTTGGGGATTTATGACCTTTTGAATTATGTGACATTTATCAAGATGCTTCCAAAAAGAAATGTAACAACTTCCTCCTCTGAGGTCAGCTCATTTATAAAGCAGTATTATCTACAACTGACAGATTTTCCGTAATAACATAAAGTGCTCATGGTGTGCAATGATAAGACAACCTTCTAAGTTGACCAGCCACCTTTAACTAGTGAAGTCTGCAAAGAAACCTCCATCCTGGATAAGTTGTCCCATAGACAAGGCTCTCTTGATCATGCACTAAAGAATTGATGTACCTCTTCCTGGGGACAGGTTACTGACATAAAGAACTCCTCTGCAGCAGTAGCTGTGCAAGAAATGAGGGTGGGGTGCAGACTGGCAGAAGTACTACGTTTTTATTGATTGGTTGATATTCATCTCACCTTCCTTTGGTCATCTCAAACTCCAGCATGGAAGGTCTAAATAAGTTATCAAAAGGTTCCTTCTGTCACCTGTGGATAAAGGCAGATGTCCTCCAAGGGGCTTTGTTTTTACTACGCTGGACACCTCATTTAATTGTGCTAGTGGACGGAGCATTTATGAAAGGAAGAATTTGAGAAAATCTGTACAGTGGATTATAGTTGTAACACTAATGCCAAAAAGCAGTCCTTTTATAAAGCATAATCTGTAAAGCCAAACGTGGTTACAAGCTCCAAATACTCAAATCAGTTCAGCCAAGAGATAAGGGGAGTGACCCAGAGACTCTGGGTCTTTTCTCCCAGAGCCTGTCCTGGGGTCTCCTTCGCTCCAGTGCATGCGTGTGCAGGTGCATTTGTGATACAGAGCCTTCCCTTGTGTGCATCAGCAGTTGGCTCTGCTATTACCCCACCTGCATGGAAAAATGTGTGATGACATTTGCTGTCTTCCTTCATTTTTAATATCTTTCCACAGGATCAGAGGCCTTGGTGATTGAACCAGCAGCATGATGGGCAGATACTGAAACAGAAGCCACTGATACTGGTTGTACTCCTGACCTGAATAATTAGTCACAATTCAGACCCCTGGAAATTATTTCACTTAAGGAGAAGTTGATGGACGGGCCAGGTAGCTCCATTGCAGTAAAAACTGCATGAAGTCCAGCTTTTTTAGAAAAAAAAAATTATTAAACCATTGAAAATTACCCCCTACTCATGGCTCCAAAGCCCTTTCTAAGCTCCCCTCAACACACACCATTTCCAGGTTCAGTGCCTCTTTCTCTCTCCTGCAAAGAGACATTACTTTGCAAAAGAGCATACACACAAGCTCTGGGCTTTCAAAAATGTCAAACAAGACTTGTTTGGTCTTTTTTGTTTGTTTTTGTTGGAGGGGGACAGGGGGAGCAGGAGGTCACTGTCTCTTACAGCTGCCATATGAAAAGTGGTGGTTAAACCCACTAGTCTTGATGGGGTTAATTTCAAATCAGAGTAACATCATACAGTGCATTGTCAAAAAAAGTGCCCTGACCATAGAAACGTTTAGTACCGAAGTCATGCTTCTTAGGACTTTATGAGCCATCCCCCAAGTGAACTTTCCCTTAGAAATCAATAGAATTGATTTTGTTTATGCTGGACACCTTTCATGTGGCTGCATCATGGTTGCTAATTAACAGGTCAAAATCTGTACATGGAGTTTGGTAGAGAATACCTTAAAAGTTTATATTTAAGGGACAAAGTTAAGTGATTATAGATGTCATTTAATACCAGAAGCAATCACAAACAGTTTTTAATATTTGAGCTCACAATGAAAAGCTACAGCACAAAGAACTCTTACACCCCGCTGCCATAAAGCTCTTCAAGGCACAGTTTCCCTGCTCTGAAATGAAAAGATGAGAAAGGTCAGGGGGAACATCAGTTAAGTAGTTTTTCTAGACTAGCTTCAAGTTTGAAGACTTTAGGAGAACTTTTGCTTTTATTCCTACTTCCCATTGGGAGGAGTATTAGTATGTTTTTGCTAGAAAGTGGTGACTAAATCAAAATGTTTATCTTTACCACTAGTATCTAATCAAAGCCTACAAATAGGAACCAATGAGGCTTTTTGATGCCTAATCAAAAAGTTTGATAGTGCCTACAAAATGTACGCGAGAACATTGTGTATGGTAGACAACAGTTAAGATCTCATCTGAGAGTTAGGCTGTGGTTTGCTTTCATGCACAAAAGGGCATAAAGTTCCTGTTAATGGAGAAATAAGAACAATTATCTTTGGAGTGAGTCTAGTTTGAAATACCTCTGAACTATACAAAAATGATGTTTTAGCACCTTGTGTCCTTATAAGACATTAGTGAACTCAGACTCTGGCTGTCAAGATAAAAGGAAATAACTGCACTGCAACAGCCTCTGGTGATAGTATCCCATATGAATGATTTAACTGTAAGATTAATCAATGTAATGAAGTGTTTAAACTATTGTTTAATGTATACTTACTGTGATATATGGTATGCTTTGCAAATGCTTATGTAATGTTAATCAGTTCTTCATGTAGGTGACCACTGTTGTCCTGCCCTATTGACCGAGAGGAGAAGCCCAGGAAGCTCCTGGGGACAAGAAAAAAGTGATCTTACTTCTGAGAGGCTGAGGAGGATCCAGTGGTCAATGGACACAAATGAAAGCAGAAGACCTGCAGGGAACCTCGGTGGTTTTGGGATGAACAAAGTTGAGTGATTGTTAATTTACTTTGTGGTCAAGACACTCAATCTGCTTAAAACAAACACATCAGGCTTAATGATAAGGGGATGTTACAAACAGCACAAAGAAAGCACATAACGCTGCAGTAGAAGTCAACCATGGTAGTTATCAATCACCAACACAAGCTGTATGGTTAGAGTGGGCAACCTTATAAACAGATCAGCCATTTATCAAATCAGCCTTATCTTGTAGCCTTCTGGGGCAGCACTCAGAGGAGGTGTGAAGCATCACTACAAACTAACCTGTGATGTACATTAAATGGTGTGCACTGAAGTT
>NW_010551336.1:38707-67645 GCF_000687285.1 Phaethon lepturus | reverse complement strand
CTGAAGGGCCCTTGGAGTGAGTCCTCCAGGAGTGAGCTTGCCCTGCTGGGCAGGGGGGCAGAGGTCCAATGGGGAGAGAAGTTATCCTGAGGAAGGAGCTCTTTTTTAAAAATAAACATGTTTCTGTGGAACAGCTTGGCACACAGACTCACATATTTATGTGTATAAATAGTCACAGCCTAAGCTTGTTTCAGGCTCTGCTGTCTCTCATGCATTTTTATGAAGTGGTTCTCAAGCTGAGAAGATATGAAGGGTGAGGAGAAAGGAAGGGCATATTCCTGGGAACTGCTAGAAGCACAGTCAAGGATGTGCGTAAAGAAAGTCCAGGAGGTAAGATGGGGGTAACCAGCATAGTGCTGGGGTTGGAAACATCTGGCCAAGAGGAGAAGGAAGGATAGACTGGGCAAAGACCATGGCTGCTGAGAGCTCCTCAGCCCTGCTGCTCACTGCTCCTTTTCCCAGTGCCTAGGACCCTGCTGAGAGGTGGTTGATCCTCTCCTTCCCTCCTCTCCTCTCCTCTCCCTACTCCATGTACTCTTGCTATTCCATTCCTCCTTTCTGCTTCTTTGCTCGGTCCCCAGGGGCTCCTCTGGGCTACACGGGCTTCCAGCAATCCCAATCCCACTCAGATGCACACAACAGGCACGCAACGTGCCAGTTAAACAGCACTGCATCAGGGGGGAGGGAAGCCCAAAGCAAAGACTCCCTGAGGTGCACTAACACAGCATGCAGGGCATCTGGGCATCCAAACCAGCGACCACTGCAGTGAGCCACTGTGCTCAGAGCAGGAAGGATGCCACTGAACAGATACAGGATGCCTTGGGGAGATAGGTTCTTGGAAACATTTTACTATGAACCTTGTGTTAATTGGGGTTCTTCAGCTTTTCAGTTCAGGTCATTACAAGAAAAACCCTTAACTTCAAGGAAAAATAAAATTCATGTTTCTCAGGGTGCCAGAAGCTGTTTTAAATTTGGATCTAGAAGTCCAAAATCCTCAGAAAATACACTCAAAAGAAACCCAAAGCTATCTGAATTTTATCTCATGAAGCCAAAGCTTTTCATGATTTCCTGCGATTGTGCTCATGATTTTTGCAACCTAGGACTGGGGGTTTATTGTCTCTCATTTCCCAGCCTCAGGGAATTACTTAAAGAAAGCCTGTGATGGCATTTCTGTAATAGGGAACAATCCAGGGCTGGTCAGGCTAAGCAGCTGTGCCTCCCCCCTTCCCTGCGATCTTCCACCTGGCTGAGTAATTACCGTCCTGCATTTCCTCTTGTTCAGAGAATGACGTTATTCCCTCACCGGATAACAAGGTAAAATCAACCTTCCTCACAGATCCCATTATCTCCTGGAAGATCCTCTCAGAATGCAAATCAACAAGTTCAGCAGAGACGGGAGCACAACAGCAACCCGCAGCCTCAATTCAAATTACCTCCACGCTGCAGGATGAGACAATCTGGATTACTGAGAATTACCTGGGTAGAGCAGTGACTCTGCATCTTATGAGCTCTCGTTCCCCAGATCAAAGAGGTTTGATGGGCATTTAATTAAAAGATAAAGTAACCAGCCATAAAACACCAGACTAACCTTTTGAGTACACAGCTCAAGTTACAATTAAAGAATGACTGTAATTGTCAGATTTTTGGACTTCACCAGCAATACGCTCCATCATTAAGGGATAAATCGACTGTTGATAGCAGTGCCCACCTTGCTTTTTAATGCTGTCATAGGGAAGCTGGTTCAGGTGGTAAGAGCTCACATGCAATGTTGGGGGCCTCTTGTTCCCCCACACCCAGGAAGATTCCTGGATGAAATCAAAGCTGCTCTTTTCTTCTTCCGGGACTGCACCAGAGGAGCGCGGGTCCCAGAAGAAGCCATCCTCACTTTTACCATACACATACTTTCTTGGTGGGGCATTACACTCCCCCGTGCCCTGGGGAAGAGCAGCCAAGGAGAAAAGCTCATTTAGAAGATGTATGTACGAACACTGGGGGTGCTGTTAAGTGTGTGCTGTGAAACGTGACCAAACAAGTAACTTCAATATTATCTGCACCGGGTTTTCTTTTTCCCAGCACAGTAATAACTATTCCCTCACTGTGCAATGCTGGCTGAGGCTGGATACTAGTAGTTTTTAAAGACAGCGCAATCAGCCTCTACGTCTCCTCCATCACACACACTGACTGTTGATATTCACTGGTTTATCTTATAGGAAAACCCCAGTGTGTAGTGTCACAGCTACACAACAGGACAGCAAACTCTTGCATGTTAACACCCCGCAGAAACATGCTTTTCTTAAAGAAAGACACAAGTTGCACAGGGAGAGGAAGCAACTCCTACCAGAACAGCTGATGCAGCAGGAAAAAGCAGATTGACTCGGGTGCAGAAGCCCCTGAGATCTGCCTCAGCAGTGAGGTCTTCTCCGGAATAGCACATTTTGAGAAGTGTTTCAAACCAAGATGGGAGCAAAAGTCAGTCTGCTGCCTTGTCTCGCATGTGCACGCATCTCCACTGCCTCGGAGCCCGAGACAGCGAGGTACCAAGCTCCCGTGACACAGCACAAAGCTGAACAGCTCGTTAAGCAGTGCCAGAGGAGGACAGCAGTGGTCCCCGAGCCACCCGGCCCAGTCCTCGCTCCAGAATTTTGCTGATCACCTCGATTGCATTTCTCACCTATTTGGTGCTTAACTGTACTTTCCTCCAGTGCATCCTCTTACTCCATCCCTGTGTATATTTACAGTCTGCCCTGAGGATGATCTACATTGAAACCCCAGTGTTAACACAGTGGAACCTTTTGCATGGAAAAGTCCAGAGCCATAAAACATTCGCAGCATAACAAAAATGGTTTCCTAAATCTCTGGCTTAGTTCAAGATACAGAAGAGGCTATTATTTTAATTTTGCCCTCTGGATCTGGTTTTTGCTCCTTTTCTCTGGCAAAGTAGCATTGTAATCTTAGAGGAATGATTCATTATCCAGCCTTGATAAGAAGGGCAGAACCACTCCCTGAGCATGTAAACTGAAGTCCCAGCTGATACAGGAGCTCTGATACTCTTCATATGTTTGTTTCAGTAATGATATGTTTCAAAAATATTACAGGATCTAAAGATGTTAAAATGTCTGGATTCTGGCAAGCTCTTTGATAATATAATTTTGCATTCAAAACCAATACAGCATTGGTCAAAGTGACACAGGGTTCAGATTTACAGCAAAGGAATTATCCAGGGTAAGATATTTAAATTAAATCAGTTAAACTGCGAGTGTGCTTAGACATTGGGATGCCAGTGCTAACACACAATGTTAATTGAAGCAACGCTGAAAAGTGTTTTGACTTTAACTTAGCAAAAGATCTATCGGCTTAGCTGTAACCAACAAGCAACATGTTCACAGTGCAAAAGTGAATTTAAAGGCCCATTCTGAAAAATAAGGCTAGCTAACAAGAGGCTACAAGTCAAAACAGCCACGGGGAAAATGAACCAGGAATTTGTGGGAGGGGAGAGAAAGAGCAATAGGGAGAAGGCGTCTGCAGAGCCCCGGTTATACACAGGGGTATCTCGCTGCTCTTGGTCCCAAGGTGCCCCAGCCTCACCGGGCTATTCACAGCACCAGCCCCTCTGAAGGTGGGATTTCTGTTTATGAGTAACCATCCTGCAGGACGGTACCCCAGCTACAGAAGGAGATGTTTTGCATTTAGAGGAGGAAACGGTTAGAAACACTATACAGACTACCGAGCAGTGAAGATGTATCTGCTTTGAGCAGGCGCTCAATTCAGAATGAAACCTAGTGGCAGGTGGGAGATCTACTTGAAGTTTGTCTGCAGTCCAGTCACGTCATTTTAGGCATCAGAAACTATTTAAAAAGCAAGTAACTTCTTGTTCGGGAAGTTATGCGCAACCCTATAAAGCTGCTTTCTCTCCATATTGCTATTGCCACACAGAGCAGACTTCACTCCACTAAAACTGTTTGAAAAATTGCCAACAAATTGGCTGTCTGTCTTGGTTGTATAGGGATGGGGTCAGGAAGGCCAAGGCACAGATGGAGCTGAGCTTGGCACAAGATGCAAAGAATAATAAGAAGGGCTTCTACAGGTATGTCAACCAGAAAAGGAAGGTCAAAGAAAGCGTACCCTCCCTGATGAACAAGACTAGCAGGCTGGTAATGATAGATGAGGAGAAAGCTGAGGTACTCAATAACTTCTTTCCCTCAGTCTTCACTTGCAATGTCTCTTCCCACACCTCTCAAGGGGATGGCCTGCGAGACGGGGACTGGAGGAGTGAAATCGCTCCCACTGTAAGAGAAGATCAGGTTCATGACCACCTGAGGAACCTGAGCATACACAAGTCTATGGGACCTGATGAGATGCATCCCAAAGTCCTGAGGGAATTGGCTGATGTAGTTGCCAAACCACTCTCCATGATATCTGAAGAGTCATGGCAGTCAGGTGAAGTCCCTGGAGACTGGAAAAATGGAAATATTGAACCCATTTTTAAATTGGGTAGAAAGTAGGACCCTGGGAACTACCAACCTGTCAGCCTCATCTCTGTGCGTGGAAAGATCATGGAACAGATCCTCCTAGAAGCTATGCTAAGGCACATGGAGGACAGAGAGGTGATTCGAGACAGCCAGCATGGCTTCACCAAGGGCAAGTCCTGCCTGTCCAACCTAGTGGCCTTCTATGATGGAGTGACCACATCAGTGGATGAGGGAAGAGATACAGATGTCATCTATCTGGACTTCTGTTAAGGCCTTTGGCACGGTCCCCCACAACATTCTTCTCTCTAAACTGGAGAGATATGGATTTAATTGCTGGGCTGTTTGGTGGATGAAGAATTGGTTGGATGATCACATCCAGAGGGTAGTGGTGAATGGCTCAATGTCCAGATGGAGATCGGTGACAAGCGGTTTCCCTCAGGGGTCCATATTGGGACCGGTAGTGTTTAGTATCATCATCAATGACAGACAGTGGAATCGAGAGCAAGTTCGCAGATGACATCAGCATCCTAGTACCAAAAAAGTCGTTTATTCTGAGCTTTCTGAGTAGGATGAAAGGTGATCTGATCCAAATAGCAACCATGAATTTTTAGTCCATTTAAAGTCCTAAAGCCCTGGGGCCTGCTGGTGCTGCAACCGTTAGCGGAGCTGCGCGTAATCAGTTGCTCTCTCTCTGTGTTCACGCAAGTGGAGCTGACTGATGGACTCGCTGCTAACATGATTGCCAACATTGCAAACATTTTTCTGTGGACAGTTCTCCAAAGCAGCCAGGGTCTGAGGCTAACAAGCACTCTGACGAGGGGAGGGTATAGGAGCAGGGCGGCAATTTTTAAGTTGTTTAAGTTAACACCGTAACTGCCATGTTCAAGCGGTTTGAGACTCTTGAAGGCCCCAGAGCCTTTGCATGGTGTAAGGCACCATCAAGGTCTTGTGGCCAATGCACCACACCTTTCAGTGGAGAGAAACGAATTGTCCTTTCCTTCCACATGACATTTTCAGGGATGACCTGCCCGTATATTTTGTGAGGAGAGAGAGAGGCTTTGCTGTCTTATCCGCATCCTACATGAGGGACCAGGAGGCAATTCCCCCTTCCCTCTTCAGTTAAACCTTCCCATGACAAGCACTCCTCATGAAATTGCTTGTAGTGTAAATTTTACAGGTCCTACAGAAACCCAGGACCTCCGTTTCCTCCATCATCTATTACGTCGTCTTACTATTTTATTTGCATATAAAGGAATACACCTCTCTCATTAATCTCTCTTGTAAAATCTATGCTTATTTACAAATGGAGAGAGACAAATTCTCCTCCAGGCCATATGATGGTTGGTATGAATTGACATCCTTCGTGACTATTTCAAGCCCCAGCCTGAATGATGCAGAGGGATAGACTACAGCTTCCTCCCCAGTCAGAGATGCTTTCAGGCAGAGGTGAAGCCCAGAGGATAGAGCATGCTGATTATTAAATCGATAAATTGAATTTTTTTCCCCAAAATGCTGCTTTCAGGAAGCAGGGATCAACAAAAGCATCATTCTTCTCTAATCAAAGGCACCAAATAATTAAAAGAACTCTTTTATGCCATTTTTGCATTTCATGCTGCCTTTAATCTGAAACCTTGGCAAACAAGTAAAATAACCCAGAGTCTTTCTGGCAAATGGCACAGATAATACAGTTGAACTACTCCCAAGTGCCACAAGCTTTCTACAAGAGCCTTTTACAGGACACTATTAATTGAGGTTGAAGAGAAAAGTGTCGGCATTTACTGATGAACAGAAAACACTACTAGCTTGATTTATATGGATTCTTCCAGACCAATTTCAGTTTTAATACCAAATATCTGTTTGTCTCTGCTGTCCTTTTTAACACCTTGCACAGCAAAAAAATGCCAGCAACAAAAGCAGTGAGGTACTAAACGAGGATGTTGATTAAATGCGCACAAACAGGCAGAACACAACTAACGACACACATAAACTATTTTTCCAACCAGATTCGCATGTCATCTATAGCATAGAAGCTTTAGTAGCTGCTTCCCAAATATATTCAAAGGGAAACGGCATTATTGCAATCTGACTGCGGTTTTCAAAGAATGCGCCCAGACACCTCACAAAAGCCAAACAGATCCAGAAGATGGTGGATGAACTCCCACCACTTCCACAGGCTTCCCTTCACAGCTTGGATCTCTGATGTTGTTACACCCACAGGATCTAGCAGTGAAAAGATAGGTCCTTTTTTGTACTTTTGGGGTTTTTTTTTCCTTTTATATTTAGAGGAAGGTTTGTCAAGCAGTAACGGTCTCTTACTATAAGCATGCACAAAAATAATTGTACCCTCTATATATGACAACATTTGGAACAGTAAGGTAAAAATTTCTAGTGTCTTTTAGCTACAACAGAAGGCAATGCAGTAGGAAAGGTGATGGGAGGCCGTGAATGTTCGAACAAGTACTCACAGACACCTCCAACTTTTCCCAAGCAGCTGAACGTCACTGGTTCTTTGTTTCTTTCCTTATTTCTTTTTTAAATTTGAACTTCCTTGCTCCCGCTCTCCCAAGAAGGGGCCACATTGACTCCAAGTGACATTTCAACCACAGAGGTAGGTCTCAAGTACAATACTTTATTAAAAAACCCCACTAAATCAGAGGATGCCATAAAACTTCAGACACAGCAGTTCTGATGCCATTGATCAGGAAAACAAAATCCCTGCTACAGCAATGTAGCATCCCTACAATGTACACATTGGCTGGGGACATCTTACTGAAGGATGCATAGGGAAGTAAGAGGGAAAGGGTTTTTCAAAGATGGAAACAATAAAACAGAAAATTCAGCGAGTCCAGAGTTCAGTTGAAATACATTTCCATACCCTCAAAAAGAAAAAAAATCTGTTTTTCTTTCCCAACTGACACCTTCAAGTGCCATTTCAGGCTCTCACATTCCCATACATAATTCTCAGACAATGAAAACATGCGCATATGTCATGCCAAGGCATCACCACGTGAACTTGTTTACCACTTAGCAACAACGGGGCATATCTCTTGCAGCTACTCCCCTTCTGACAATACATCTGAAAACTCCAGTGTGAATGGGAATATACTGCAGTTCATGTCAAGGAGAACGACAATTTTCACCATTGTTTTTGCTGTTCTGGATATTCATGCAAAGCTTTGCTTAATGATCTGTTTGACTGTTTAGCAACAACATTCTCAATAACTATTTAATTTAATGATCAATTTTTTTTTAATGAATACTTTAATTACACATAGTTGCTGGAGGCTCTGCCAACAATCAGCTGGTCTGAGTGTTAAAGAAGCAGATGAAAGAGTACTGGATATAAGAGGAGCCTTAGCAATTTATGTCACTAAGTGGATTTCTCCAAAACCAGCATGATACAGAGTAGTCAGAGAAGGATTGAAGTCCTTACACTGTATTCTAGCAAAGTCCTTAGCACACCAGAGAGAGGCTCTGCAGACTACAGCATCAAATAAGATTTAAAATGTTGAAAGAAAATTGTAATCCTGGTGCCCTTATTTATCTATATTACAGTAGCTTCTCAAATAGTGACTGTGTCTCCTCTCAGACATCCTCTTGACTGCATCCGTAGCCTGCTTGGATTTGAGCCGCACGACCACATGGTTCCCCAGCCCACCGGGTCCCCAGCTGTGGGGGGATGCTAGCGCATGGCTCACGGGGTCAGTAGGTGCATCAGCCCCAGAGCATCCTCCTTGGCAGGCAAGAGGAAAGCAGCACCTTCCTCCAGCCTGGCCGGCCCCCTCAGGGCTGAGGCAAAA
The DNA here is from genome assembly GCF_000687285.1 of Phaethon lepturus. Taxonomy (NCBI): domain Eukaryota; kingdom Metazoa; phylum Chordata; class Aves; order Phaethontiformes; family Phaethontidae; genus Phaethon; species Phaethon lepturus. The sequence goes on along the minus strand of NW_010551336.1, from coordinate 59,376 downwards.
GCGGGTTCATGCCAAACGTGCAGCTGTGACAGAGCTACCCCAGAAAAGCAACTCTGCAACAACATCTCTTCTACAGCAGAACGACCTTAATGAAATCCAGCTAAGCAGCCAAAGCCCTCCGCTCGGTGCTGTACAGCTGAGCCAGCAGCAATACGGCCAACAGCGAGTCCCAGCACTCATCGCAGTTCCTGCAGCCCAACATCACAGAGATGTGCCAGGCACATTCTCAAAGCCACGTGAAGTCAGGGGCAGCAGTCCTAATGTCCTCCATGGACCAGCTTTCATCCTCAGGATCGATTCCGATTTCATCTACATTTCAGTAAAATACTGCTGATTTCAACGGAGGCCGTCCTGATAAATGCCAGCATGTACAGACGCAGAAGCACATCTTCCCTGCAATCACCCAGGGCATCTGAAACCAAGAGGCATCTTGGCAGGATACATGAATGGCCTGATTGTGTCCATTTTCAAGTAGGAATACATATGTATAGCGCTGCGATCTAGCTCAGCGCGTACGGGATTCTGCTCCGCTTGATGAGCAATCAGTCTGCGGCGGGAACAAACACATAATGACTGCTTTCAGCTGCTAATGCCGCTGCTTTTTCTGGAACAATGTCGAGGGCTGAACTGCAGATTCACATCTGGCCTTGTTGGAAATTAACTGGGAATCGAAAGGGGTTTGCAATTAGCCTTTGGAAAAACCTTCACTCATTCACAACCACGGAACAGGACACTGGAGCCCGCAATGACATTTCTGCAGGATTTGGTGGTGCGTCTGTAATAGCAGGTTTTGTGTATTTATTTTAGGCGAAGACTCTCTTCTCTTTGGCTTTGGTCTACGAAAGAATTCAGGAACGGCGATATTCCAAACATATGGTGATATTCATTTTCACAGCAAAATGCAATTTGACTACACTTTCCCCTTGTGTGCATTCAATTTCCATGAATGTTACCGGGATTAAGATTTTTCATGGTTATTTTTTGCCATTTTCAATGAAAACTGGCACTGATATTTGTACACTTGTTCTGTTCTTGAAGTTTTACAATATTCTATTCTGCTAAAACTCCTAAACCTGTTTAAAGTTTACAAAATTCATCCCAAAAAATTGGTTTCCAGTATTCAGCTTGCTAGAATTTCTTAAAGGGGTCTTTATTTTTAACCATTAAAACCACCAGTAAAATGAATTATTTTCACCCAGTCTAACTACACTTCTGTCCAGTCCTCACACATCTGAGAGGATTAGACAAATCTTAGCTCTGGTCAGGCAAGAATAAGAGTATCGCATCTCCCTATTTTTCCACCAAGTCAATAAGAAGATTTTTTTTTCTTTCTCAGCATAAGAAGAGGAGGAAAAGACCTAACCTTTCTAGTATTGTTGGGAATAGTATTGTAATTTGTTGTTCATAAACAGAAACTGCAAATCATCATTCTTGGACAAGAAAGGGAGGTGTCCTCAGGCCACGCTGCCTCTTGCTCTTCCAGGGGGTCGGCACGCACCATCCACTGCTCCTGCCTCAAGGCTGCACTTTGTGTTGCAGCGTGGCTCCTAATAACTGCTGGCAATTATCTCTCTGACACAGCCAGTGCTCAAAACCCTCTGTGGCTGCTCCTGACAATATCACTGGGAGGGCTCAGAGAAAGGGGACTGAAAAGAAAACCCCTTCTCATTCATATTTCTACTTTTTGGATTGTTTGCTGACTCATTTTGCAGTCGAGCTTGCAGCAAACTCAAAATTAAGTTACTAGAGAATAATGACCATTAAGTGACTGAGATTGCTTTATTTCTCTGAGCCTTAGCAACAGTGATTTCACTTGCCTGTTGCCATAACAACTACGGCATGCACATCAAGGTCACTAAGCCCACTTTGCTTCTTGCCTGTAGCTATGTCTCTGATGGCTTATATGCCTCATTTTTTATTGTAGATTCATACACGATGACTAGGAAGAAAAGGTACTTTTTCATCTTATGAGTAAACAAGAACAAGATGATGAGCGTTTCTCAAGGTAAGGGAAAACAGACAAAAGACAAAGCATTTATGGGAAATGTTCACTTCATCCTTAATGGAAAAGCAATTCTTAAAAAAACAAAATGTGTGTATACGAGGTCCAAAATACATAACACACAAGCAGTCAAATCAGCAGTCAATTCTCCCTTATAAAGATGAAGAAAGAATTCCTGCACAGTATGTGGATATGAGTTCCTTGATTTCCAAGGGGACCTACCAGCCTATCCCAGGACATTAGTATGGAGACATCAAGGTCCCTGAAGTGCCACTTCAGATATTGAAGAAGTCTGACCTTAGTGCTTAAATAAGTATAGCTTCAATGGAAACACCCGTTTAGTCTTAATATAAGAAGCCACAGTGCACAGCCGTTCACTGAGGCACGCAGGCCTGAAATAAGTCAGAACCGGAAAGCAGGAGACGACCGCTAAGGTGGCTGGCTGATGAACTGCAAAGCCCCAGGTCAGGCGAGAAACTGCTTGCAACATTATTTTCCTTAGTTACTTCTTTCACAAATTTTAATGGATGCAATTTTTACTCCAGATTATTTACAACTCACACATCATTTTCTTTGTACAGAAAGGTTATAAAACATTTTTTTAATACAAGTGAACTGCATTGATTTGTCTCATAAGTCAACTAGAGGCACTTTCAAAAGAAATTCTAAGCTCCTACATTACCAGAGCATTTTTTTCTGCCATGTGGAAGGAGAGAAAAGAATTATTCTCTCTGAAAAATATAAATAATTTTGCCACTTCTTCTTATAGCTAGTTGATTACAGCAGCCAGCGAATGAAAGATTTTCCTGTTTATTTGTCAGCTTTACACCAAAAACACCAGCAAAAAGTTGAAATGACGAGAATTGTAGAGGGATTTATGAGGCACTAAATACTTCTGTGAATCAGGAGTGAAATGTAATTTCATATATACTTGTGTAGTTGTTGGCTACAGGACAAGACAGATAGACAGACAGACAAACACACGCAGGCATATTGATAGACAGACAGACAGCCATACTGGAGCTGGACCACAAAATGTCAAATTTACAGTGGGTCCAGCTGGCTCCAGCAGAGATTCTGGCCCAGTTCACCCTGCATCTTGCTAGACAAGGCAGAGCAGTAATTTAATTTCCAGTTAGGAAATAGAAGAGAAAGAATTGTTGAAGATCATAAAAACCCACTGGGACAAGATTAAGAACTTACCACATTTGGGAACTCCCAAACACGCAGCCGTGAGAGACTTCCATCGTGTTATCAAGTTCCTGGCTAAACAGCAATGAGTTGTTTCGGAGTTTACACCAATGAAGGGCTGCAAAAGAATTGGTTGACTTTCTTGGTTGTTATTCTACACTCGTTGATATGCTTTATAAAAAGTTAGAAAGCAGAAGTTCTCTTGGTAATGACTACTGCCATGAGCGAGCTCAACACACACAAAGTATGACTTACTGACTAACTTAAATGCTAACTGCCAAATTTAGGGCTTTCAGGAATAATCCCATTGCTTACAATGGGATCCACTGACCCCTTAAAAAGATTTGTGACAGCTCTCTCTTCCCAGGTGATGCCTCGGAAGAAGGTGTGCACTGCCCGCCAGGCACCCAGCCTGTTCCCTGTGGCAGCGGTGGAGGAGGCACCACAACCAAACCAGGGAGCTCCAGGCAGCATGGCAGGAGCAGGTGAAGGGGTGGGATGTGGCATATGGGATCAAGGAAGTCCTGGAAGCGGTGGGAAACTAGTGCCAGGCCTTCCTATAGGACACAGTGGGGACGATGGTGCAGCAGGGACCCAGAGGGATCTGCATGGAACTTGCTGGAGCCTCCAGGAAGGTGGTAGCCAGAAGGCTAACACAATGGCAAAGTCCATCCTCCTGGGAATACCTAAGGTTGGGTAGAAATTGGTTTCTTTTATTTATTCATCAGATCCAAGTTTATCCTTGTCAAAGGTTGTCTTCTCTAGCGCATGTTCTAGACACCCAACGCTAGGCCAGTTTGGTAATTCAAAGCCTCTTTGATGCCCTTAGAATACTCAGTTTACAGGAAAGTCTCAGCACGTCCACCCCAGAACCCTATGTCTGACTCCAGGTCCCACCAGAGACAAAACACTAAATAGCTAAAACAGAGCCAAAGTCTGGGTATAAGCCTGCCTTGAAATCAAGGGAGCTTACCCAGTTCACGCTTGGTGAGACGCAGCCCGTAAAGCTCCAGCTGACTGCAGGTATTAAAAGCGTGGTCCTTAAGGCCTTTTGCCTGAAAATAAGCTGAGATGTGTCTCGGGGAAACAGTACATTCAATTGCTGCAGCTTCTGTTGCTTTCCACAGAGCATCTCTTGTTATTACTTTAATAACTGACGAGGAAATCCTGTTGATCATACGTTGCAAGGTTGCACGAGTTGGCAGCTGTGATATCACAGCTGTTGATAGCTCCGCACAGGCACGATGAGACAGCAGATAACGCACGTCATGATTTGCGGTAGGGAATTGAACCGGTTGCCTAATTTTCATCACGCACGCACCCCCTCCCCTCAATGTCACACATCTTTCTTCTCCTAGCTATTACAACAAATATTTGGCTCCTACAATCAGATGCCAACATAAAATTAAGGACGTGCAGGTGTCAAGCATTGATTGCCACTGCTTAAGGTAGCTAAGGGTTAAATGAAAAGAAAATGAACCAAACAAGATGTCAGCCAAGAAAGAAAGGAAAACAAATAACCGAATTAAATCCATCTCTGTTGGTGTGACTTTGGATAGCCTGTTTTTTTGCCATTTAAAAAAAACCCAAAACAGTCCCAGCCTGAGCTTGCCTGCAAAATCAATAAACTTTTCTTTAGACAATTTTTTAAAGCGCACAGTTGCACATTCATGCCAATGAAAGTGCTGGTATGGCAAAATGAGTCTGGTTTTGAGAGTCCTTTGTGGAATGAACTTCCTAAAATGGTGGCTATTAGGAAGCTTTTACATCCAAGCACACATCCATTACCACATGTGAAAGTAAAAAGTCATTTACCTGACTGAAGTCTGGCAAATATTTTAACCCCTTCATGATTTTAAATGACAACCAGTGATCTTCTATTTTCACATCCCTTATTGCCTCTGACACACACAATTTGTTAGCACGCTTTGGGTCACAAGTCAACAGAGCAAGGCTGAATTACAGCAGCCGGGAGGGTTTGCCTCCTTCTCACATATCCTCTGCAGCATGTACGCAGTGTATGGCCTATAGTTTCTGTAGGTGCTACACAAGAAGAGGTGACTGCTGCCCCAGGAGGATGCTGGCTAATGGACACCAACGTGGCCCCATCCTTCTTCCTCCAAGCCCTGAAGGAGGCTGCTGAAGACTGCAAAGGAGAATTAAAGGTCTTTGGGCAGCACAAGGAAATTCCTGGGAGGAAAAGAAAAACCAAAATGTTAGTGAGATGCCAAATCTTGGCTACTGTGGCCAACATGGGAATTTTCCTGGAGGAGGAGAAGAAAAGGAAAATGAAACACAAAAATACGGCCCAAAGAGACAGATAAAGCTAATGAAACGTCTGCTTTCGGGGGGACTGTGGGGTCAGCAGTCTGGGCAGGGAGCATGGAGGATATGAGAGAAGCCTCCGCTGCTGGTAAAGAAGTCAAACATCTGGGAAAAAAAACATGGCCATCCCTGCAGCTGTTGGGGGGTTCAGCCTTTTGCTCCAGACACCCCAAGTACTCGCCTTGAACAGCACCTTTTAATTTCACTGTAGAGGGCTGGTGTTGGTGCAAAACCATGCGCTTTGTTTAAACTAGTGCTTTTTATCTTTTATTTAAGCAGAGCCCTCTGGGTCTTTGCAGGGATTTCGGCGGAGCTCTTTGCATCCTCACCCAAGGAGGGACAGCAAACCCCCACCGCACCACACACATGGCAGCCAGCATGGTGAAATGTCTCCTTTGGAGGGTCCCATGAGATCTCAGGTCAACACGGAGTCCGCAGAGAGAAAAGGTTTCGTTTTAATTATCTCAGATCCAACCTCACAGAAGTTTCACAGCCCCAAACTTTATGTAATACTTCAAGATTAACATTGAAATAAGAAGAGACTTGACCTGAAAAAAAGTTCCAGCTCAGGCAAAATTTATCTTTTTTTTACCCTCTCATTTTAACAAATGTAGTGAGGACTGGGTTTTCTAGGTACAGCTCTGCCCAGAAGCATTAGCTATGAGTCACCTCGTGATAATTAGTCATCTAAGATACCATTTTTTTAAAGACCTCAAATAACTCCATCTGGTTGTTACCCTAAAGTCTTAAAGGGAGCCTCAGTGCAAGAGAATGGGTTCCCATGCTGGGAAACCCAGGAGAGAAGGCACGGTGAAATAACAGACAGAGCTGGCAGCTGAATGGCCATCTTGGCTGCCCACCTCAGTTGCCCCTTCTGCAATTAGGGAGAAAAGACACCAGACCCTTTTGCTAAGTGCTTCAAGACCTAGGTAGTTAAAAGCACAACGCAGAGAGTATTGTTGTCACTCCTGATGTGCCGCTGCAGCCTCGTGTCCCCACGCTGAGCAGGAACAACGGAGCCCCAGAAGCACCACTATGGGCCGTGACGGTCCCTCACCTCCAGGTCTGCTTGTAGCAGGGCTGTATTCTGCATGGGGTGACGGGCTGAGGAGCCTCACGGGGCTGGTAGTGGTAGCATCGCTCGCCCATCCATGAACCACGTGGATCCAGACCTTCCCCGATACACCCTCCTCTGCAAGGAGGAAAGAAGGAAAGCAGGTGCAGAGATTTTTCCCCCCCCTCCCCCTCAAATCAAATTTTTATGATTAATTGAAAGAGAATGAGTCTCTCAGAAAGGAAAGACATTAATCTTATCAATTATTTGAATAGGGTGGAATGCACTGACATCAGCAGCTAATGAAGTAAATCTAAATTAAGCCACTGTCTGGACATATTTTTTTAATTTTTTTAATTTTATTTTTTTACAAAAGGTAGAACATCTGGTGTTTGACAGTGAGACCAATCAAGTCTCCAATTAATCTCTGCAAAGTGGCATACCTCCTAGTTGTCCTGTGTGCAACCATTTCTTCAGTCCCGACCACTGGTATAGAAAATAGCTTGTTGAATGAGCCGCTGCAGAAATCTTCTTGTCATGAAGAACTCATTAGGTCAGCAATAAAGTGATTTATCAAAGACTTGGATTTCAGCCATCAGCTTCACTTGTACAACAGACTCAGTTGCAGTGCTTCGAGCAAAGACTTACAAATTACCATTCTAATCTTGTAAGCACGCCTCACCTACACCAGCCAGCTCCTGACCAGTGAAGTGGAGACCAAGAAATACAATCCTTTCTGACCTCTAGTATATGTTGTCAGCCATCCAGATGTGACGCAATGAGTTGAGCAGATATGAATACTTCTGAACGGTGATGAAAGGGAGTTCACATTCGGGAAGAGATGCTGGAAGCAACGTGAGATTGCTGTACGTAATCTTACCTTTTCCCGGGCCTCCTCTGCCTGACCACACAAGCCCTGTTGCAGGGGAGACCTTTGCAGGAGTGGACGGTCTCTCGGTGTGTGGCAGCGATCAGCTTGGTCTTACGCAGCATCTGACCTTATATAATCCAACATGTGTCTGATGATATTTTTCAGTTCCCTCAGGTTGAAAACTGCCATTCCCACACCTGTCAGAGCTGTGTTTCTGCACTAAACCCGTTCTCCTGTCTGCCTGAGCCGGGACAGCGGAGGGGAAGAGTGGGGAGGAAGGGGATGATTCTTTAAAAAGACAAAAAACTAAGTTCCCTTGGTCTGCAACATAGGATCAAGTTCCTCAGCTTTTTCAGCCCATCACATGTACAACAAAACATATTTTTCCTTGCAAAACAGATTTAGTTTTCTTAACTAAGTCACTTTTCAGGCAAGAAGAAAACCCACTGCTAAGCACAGCTTCAGGAACAAGCCAAATATGTGCCCACACACACATACTGTATTTAATTTTCCATTCTCTGCTCTGCCTCTGATCTTTTCCCACCAACAGCTGAGTCTTGATGTATCTCCTCTCCACCTTTCTCTCTTCCACCAGTTTTTCCCATTGGAATTCCCTCCTCTTCTGCCAGCATCCTTCTTTCCCTTAGGATGTGAACTCAGTTACATCAGCGTTGAACTTTCAAACCCGTAATGTTCAAGTGGATTCAAAATTAGTCAAAACAAGCTCATCCATCAATAGCTTTTAATGTCAAGAGCTCTGAGGGCAGGGCTGAGGGTGGAAGGCAGGGCTGTGGTGCATATTCAGGCAACAATGAAAATGTTGTCAAAGAGCAATTAAGTGTGCTCCTGTGACAGGTTGGCGCTGCGCTTTTTCTAAGGTGAGAGAAGTCATAAAACATTTACACTTCACCCAGCACCAGCAGCATCAAGTGCCTCTTACATCCAGCCCGCATGTCCTCAGCAATTAGAGAAGACCTAAGCCTGCCTTGTGCCAAATGGTAATTGCATTTTTAAATAACATTAATCACCTTTTATCATGACTTTTCAATTTTCTGAGCCAAATGTCATGTTCTCTATTGCTGGGCAGCCCTCTTCACTGCGCTGTGAGCATTAAGTAAACAGACAGATGGAATTTGTTGTCATATATTTCAGCCACAAAGCATAAACATAAATAAAGGAACTTCTTTCTTTACTAATATTAGTTAAAAAAAAGTTCTTATCCAAACAGCCATGAGAAATATGATAATAACACTATCTTTAAGAGTTTAATCAGACCCCATTCTAGGCAGAAGAATCTGTACTCCCTTCATATTCAGGGCTATTAAAGTTATTTCCACGTACATGGGATACAGTACTTTAACATGGGAATCTGGCAGGGTTCAGCTGCTGCAGTCCTACCAGGTACGAAACTCAGGGGCAGAATTTTAAGAGATGAGCTGAAAGTAAGCAGGTGAAGAGGCTGCTTGGCAAATAGCATGTATTTCCGCTAAGACATGAGCCCATTGGCTAAGATTTCCATAAGGTGAAGAATATGGCTGTAAGAAAAAACAGCATAAAGAACTGAATATCTGAAGACTAACAAAAGAGCTGATGCTCCCTGCATGGCTGAAGGGCCAAGTATGTTATTGACTGAGACGATGGAGTTTTTTGGACAGCATGGGAAATGAGAGAGATGTTCTGAGGTTGTTCAGAACAACCAGCATTGTTCTGCACCCCCTCCTTTCCAAATGAGGAGAGTGAAGCAGAAATTTAATAACAGAGAAATGCTCATGCTTTCAGTGCTGGGAAAAAATCCTTTTGTGTCAAGAAAGTGCTGTGGACAAAACACACTGAATGGAGGACTAACAGCCAGTTTCTTAACACAGTGCCTACCTGTGTGGGAACAGCTCCTGTTATTCTCCTGATCAGGCTACTCACCCCACAGAGGAGAGACCAGCTGCAACCAGACTACTCCTCATCGCCTCGACAGTTGCAGGCAGAGAGCAGGAACACAGCAGCTGATCTTTATGCCAAATGATGCAAGACAGACTAAGCAAAAGGCATTTTCCTCCATTGGTGGAACGGGATATCAAAGTCCAAGCTTGCTGAGCACTTGGTTTGGTCCTTAGTCAGCCCACGAGATATCAACAGTCCGTTCAGCTACACCCACAGGTGCTCAAAGAAAATTTCTTATCATCACTGCCATCCCAGAGCAGGAGACAAGGGAATAATTTTGGTCTCCCTTTATGGTGGCACAAGAGTTACATGAATTCAGAAACAGTCATCTCCGGCAGAGCTAGGACTGGAAGGCACAGCTCCTGGGTCTTGTTTCAACAGCATAAGCAGATGCGCTGCCCCAAGGCTGAGCCCTGGCCCCGAGCATTTGTCAATGCACCAAAGCTAAGGACAGGCCATCACATTTTACCTTCCCTCCTAATCTCCTCTCCAGCAAGTCTGCAAATACCGATTAAGCCTGTGCCATTCATTCATGCTTGATATGTCCGTCCAACAGCTCACTACGGGAAATTTCAAATTGCTTTATTAAACTATCTCCTATACATTTACCTACCAGCAACCTAATAATGATATGAAATTAAAAACACATTACCTTTATCTGCAATTATCCCATTATAGAAGCAGGTGAGTGCTGCAGAGGCAGTCATCACATTTTTACAACATAACTACTCCAGATAAAAATTACAGGGAGGCAAGTTTCCTATCTGTAGGAAGATAAAGTAGGTCCTTTCAGAGCTTTGGCCAGTTTGTGACAGAAGGTCAAATGAAGAATCGCAAAGGCTAAAGTCAGTGTTTCCAGGTGACCTGCATTTTACCTTCAGGAAGCTTGTCTCTCCCTTTATCATTGCAGCCTTTGTCACCTGTAGAAGATTATTCAATAGGTGTTTTCTGTTTTTGTCTCTCAGCCAAGATCCATCTTCCTCCAGGACAAGCAGACAACCCCAGAAAATGAAAGGGCACCTGCTGGTCTCACCTTTTTGTGGAGGGCTTGTCTACCTTTTCTTGCCTCTCCAAATGGTAGAAATAAAAGGTCAGCTTTTATCATGTAATACAGATGAGAAATGTACCCACATCACATTTCTTGTGTCAAGCTGATAGATCAAATTGGGAATGGGGGAGGCAAACGTAGGTGATGTATATAGAAAAGAAGATTATTAGCTAAACAGATGAGTACAGTGAGAAATCAAGTAAGAGCTATCCAGTCCTTTTCCCCACAGCCCTGGGCAAACATGAAACCATTTAGTCCAAAAATAACTCCTAAATCTTTGTTGTGTGCCTACTGCAAGCCATCTGTTTCTCATACCACAATGGGCATTCCTAGGCACCAAGCTGTAGGGGAGAGAGACTGGAAAATCTGCTTTTCATGAGGACTTTGGGGCTTCCTAGCTGTCTTGCAGAGTTGGGAGTGCCATGTTCAAAAGCTCCACTGTTTATTCTAGTCCTCACCACGGGGGACTGGATCCCAGGCCCTTTGGAGCACCGAGAGCAAGAAGATTTACTTCTTGCTTGGCCTTTCAGGTTCGTTTTTGTTTCAGCAGTGTCAGAGCATTTCGGTTATTTCTATGGAACATTGCAACGTTCTTTCCTCTTCCCACCCATGTAAATTGGAATTTTATTTTGCAAAAATAGGACAAAATGTTTATTGCAACCTTCCTCATGGAACAGAAGTCCCACTTCTGATCACTTCTTCCAACAGAGCCTCCACCCAAAGGGAAGATGTCCTTGAATACCCTCTTTTCCTCGATGAGTACAGAGCTTTCCCCATCTGCTCTCCGAGCATAGACACGAGCCCAAGCCTTGTCTCAACATGTTCCCAGCCTCCTTTCGTAATATGGAAATGACAGCGCTTGCTGCATGCGAAGCTGAAATCAAATGAATAAATGAATGTCAACAGACTGTGGGTAGAGGCACAGAGGTTGCATAACAGAGCGACTAGAAGTGCACAGATGCACAGAAGCCAAATTGGGTGCTGAGTGATTGTCAGGGCTTGTTTCTGAGGGATGCACCTAGTCATTTCACAAGCACAGCTGTCAGCCGATGAATTATTCCCAGTGAATTAAGAAACAAACCAAAAAAAGTCCTCTACCCATTCATGCAGGTCATTGGGAGCGAATATTTCGTGGCATCTCTAAGTAAATCGGGTGGTGAATTATTATGGAATGGTTCCTTTTCCCTGCAGGAACAAAGTCTGGAGATATCCTACAAAATCTTTACTATGTCGGTGTCAAACTCAATAATTCTCTCCAAAAAAATTATTACCAGCTGCACATTTGGCATTAATGTCACACTAAGGGCATGACTGCATGGATGAGGACTGACAGACTTATGCTCCGTGCCCTGGCTCTGAGCTGGCCAGATGCAAACTGATTCTGTTCCAGAAGCAGATAGCCATGTTAGCAGGAAGACAGCTTACTCGAGAAGCAAGGCCCTTTCAGGTGACTTTCTTGCCTATGAGTCCTTTAACCTGAACTGGAATGCTTTCTTTTTATCCTCCTCTCTTCCAGGAGACCTATACAACTGAATGCCGCTTTAACAAACATGGCAACAGCTCCTTAAATAAACAGCACGCTTTTGCGCCTCGTTCCCCTCGAACAGAAACGCTCCTTCAGCTTCTTTGTGCCACCTCCTCTCCAAAACTGCAGCAGCAGCAAAGCAATCAATGAGAGTGTGAAGTAATATCACATGCAGCAGACCTGTTTCATTCTGAACAAACACACAAATAACATCCATTTTGAGAAGGAGGCATGCACAAACACTTAGAAGCTAATTCCCAAACCCAGCAAGACAAAGGCAGAGTTAAAAGACTCAAAACACCTGAGCAAGCAAAACAGTCTCTTATCCCTCGCGAAAGCAAACACAAAGACGAATCGCATTCGCTTTTCAACCTGGCAAGCCAGCCATAATATATTGCCTGCCACACTGATGATGATTGTTCTTGTGCTCTCCACCTCAGCCTGATACACACTTGGCAGATTCATAACTCTTTCAAGCTCTCCAAGATAAACACGCGGGCGCTTGATAGAGAATTTCAATTATAACGTTCCTGGGAGCGTCGGACACGCTGCTCCCCACGCCCAACGCAATGGTGGATTCCCAGGGATGTCCCACCCCAGGGACACGGTCAGGTCCAAAAGGCTCAGAGGTTCCTCATGCTTTTGGAAGCCTCCTTTGTTGTGTGAGGAGGGTCCCTATCATTCACAACTGCCCATGGCATCTGCCAATGCTCCCCTCCCCAGGCCCAAAGGGATGGGGCGGGTGGGGGGTGTATGGTGTTGCACGTGCAACCGGGACAACCAACGGTCTTGCTGCACGCTGACCTCACCGGTGTTTTTGGCAGACCATCTACCTTTCCCTTCTCTACGCCCGGTGGCTGAGGGTCTCCTCCTCAGTTTGGTGCCTGCTTCCCATGTCCAAAACCCAGCCTAAGCAATCCTCTTCAAAGGCTGAACTGCCACAAGTGACACACTTCACGGGAAAAAACAAAAACACCTTCACTCAAAGGAGTCAAGCAGATTACAAAAGCCATCTCCCTCTTCACCCCTAAGCCACAGGAGACTTACTCTGGCAAGCAGCCGCTATCAGAAGGGACTGTTGGGGCGGGAAGGGCACCCCACAGTTCAGAGCTGCTGCTTGCGGCTGTAGCTACAGGCTGCCAAGAGCCAGGAGCACACAGGACAGAAGACTGCATTTAGGTAAGGGCAGTGATCTGATGGATTCAAATCTTGATTGAAGGAACCCTTAGATTCACTTGTTTGATGGTGGGGAAAAAAAAGAGTCTTTGGCCATGCTGAGCATGCAGGAAGTCCTGGGGGCGGCGGGGGACTGCATACGTGTTTGCGTGCATACAAAATATACTGCAGGTGTCTAGTTTCTCAGACAGCCAGCGCATTCGGAAGTGAGAATCTGCTCAGGACTGTCACATCTAGTGCTGCCAAATACATCTGCCCTTGTACAAAATGCAGCAGATGAGCCGCTCTCCTCCAGCCTCCGTGCCAGCCGTCTCATTAGTCCTGAGCTGAACCACGCACTGCAGCTGGGTGGGAGTGCACGGAGCTTTGCATCCTCAGCTTTTGGATGGCCATCGCTTGGCTTTCAGCTGGAAGGTCCTGAAGAGCTCCTGCTCAGCTCGGTGCCGGCTGCTCTGCAGGGCTCCGATCTGGAGAGCCGCAGCAGCTTCACCGTCAGTTCTCCAAGTCAGAGCCAGCATCGCCAGCACCCTCACCCTGCCCCGATTGCCCCAGCGAACGTGCATGCTGCAGGGCTGGAGCTGGTGAATCCTCCCCGACATGGTGTGTGTCACTTGGAGGGACTCTGCGGAGTCAAAGCCCTCGCTGTATCCAAGGGCTTAGCGAGAGACCCCGCTCAGCACAGCTGGGCTGATCGGATACTAAACCCTAGAGCCCATTTCAACAACATCCAGCCGATCAGGGATGGTTCAAATACTGCTAGTGAAATATTCTGCCTTTCACAAAGGATAATAGCTTCTGCAGCCTGTGAAGCATGACGGATGCATCTTGCATCCTTTACACAACAGTATTGGCTGATATACTGCCTTCATTTCACCGCTCAACTCGGCCAAAACCAAGGGAGACACTTGCATCACTCTCTTCCTGCATTTACTTCCTCCTCCTCCCTACATCCTGCTATTATCAAGATATTCTATAAGCTCACCGTTTTGTCCTGAGTGACCGAAAAGCAAACTAGAGTCTTCACACCATTTAATTTTAGGTTCTGGAGATCAGAATAACACAATGATTGAAGAGAAGGAAAGTCTCCAGACGATGAATACATCAACCACATTCAGGTGCTGCTCATCCCACCCCACCAGCCTCCTGAGCGACATGTCTGGGGTAAGGCACTGTGATTACCCTTCCCTCTGAAAACACAAATTAACTATTAGAGGAAGGACAGAGAAAAAACGAGAAAATTACATTAAAAAAAGAGGAGGTATGTTCCTACCAGTCTGGGACCCAAAGTCTGTGTGCCCTGCAAGCTTTTCTTACAATAAGCAAGAATTGTGGGGTGCATTTGTTTTGGGAGATTCTCAGAGGCATGTTGGGGAATGGCCGCCAATCCCATTGACTTCTTTTGTGTTTCTGAATTAAAAAAAGAAAGAAATCTCTTACCTTGTCAATACTGACCCTGATTTGTTAAAGGTCCATTTGTCAGGGGTAATACATTGCTGCAGTGTCAGCGTATTAGGATTTACGCTTCCCTGTAAAGATGGGTTCATTTCAGAAACCCAAGGAACTTCAGTTACTTGACTTTCGTCTGTCCTTTAAATTCTATTGTAGTATAAAAACCACCCTGTAATCAGGTGCAGGGACTGACATGCCCCACAACGTGGTGACACAGGGCAGTTGCCCACAAAGGGATGCTGGTAGCGAGGCACACCAGGAAGATGGCATGACCAGAAGAAACCAAGGAGCAGCAGGACCGAGGACCGCTCCCTCCTGCCAGGCTGGTCCTGTCTTCTCCCCACTTGGGAACCTCCCACAGGTCCCACCGAAATTGGGCTGCCTCCATCACTGGTGGCAACAGCCCTGAGGCCGACCCTTCCCACGGCGACGGTGAGCCTCGCTGCGCCCCAGCCTGACTGCCGGGGCCAGACCTCCACAGGGAATTGCTGCCTCTGTAGCACAAAGCGTTCCATCTCCTCTCACGCCAACCGCTGGCACTGAGCAGCCGGCTCAGGACTCGGTCCCTTGCCAGCAACGCTCCTGCTCGGGCGAAAAGGCCACCCGATGGTGGCAAGCAGCTGCGTGCTGGTGTGCGCGTTATTTCGGACGGGGAAGAGACCCTGCTCTGTTTTCTCTCCAGCTGAGGCGGCTGGCAGGCTGCTGCCTCTGTTTGCACAAGCAGCCTCGTACTTCACCAGCGCAAGGGTCCCTCCGCACCCCTGCCCGCCCCGTCCATGTCCGCGGGGAGCCCTTGGCTGCCTCCGGCCACGAAACGCTCCCCGGCCCAGGCACGAGCCCTGCTGCAGTCCAGGCCCCGCTGCCCGAGGGCGGATATCGTTCATACGACAGACCCTTCTGGTCCTTCCTGGCCGTGCCTTCAAGATCAGTCTCCCGCGGCTCTCGCGGCGTCCGCGGGTCCTCGGCCGCTGCTTTCTCCATCCCTCGCCACGTCTCACTCCGCTGCCTCCGCAGAGGCACCCCGATTTACGCCACGGCCCGCAAGAGGAAGATCAGGCTCGCCGACTCCACCAGAAATCTCGTACCAGCCCCGAAAACTGACAGCAGGCAGAGGCAGCTCCAGGCTAATGTCACAGCCGCAGCTTCGGCACACGGCGGGCAGAGTCTGACCTAGTTTTAGCCCTGCTAAGTATGCAAAGGAAGAAGACGAGAGTCTGCAGGGAAAAGCAGTCCAAGGTGTTCTCTATTTCCTCGGTACTTCTCCGTTGCTTTAGCTTTAACATTCATACTACACGGAAACGTTTCCCCTGCCGGGTCTTCTCGTGGGTGCACCAAGAGAGGAAAAACACGGTAACATGCGGAGGGTGGGATGTTTGGGGTTTTTTGTCGGTGCGGTTTGGGTTTCTTCGGTTTTTGGTTTTGGGTTTTTTTTTGTACAAGCTTATAGGGAGGTGGAATTTTTCAAAGGTTAACGTTTTGACAGAACGTAAGAAAAATTTGAAAACCTTTTTGCTGTCTTTTGAGCAGAAATCTCTCTTCAGCTGTTTACCTTTCCATTTTGCTTGGATTTTGCAGTCTTTGTTCTTAACTTAGTCACTGAGAGCTAAATGCTACCCTGACTATCATTCTGACAGGTCTGTTTGTTTGTTTGTTTTCTTTTTAAGGAAATGGATTTTTGTGCACTTGGCTTTATCTTTGTTTCAACATCTGCTTTTCCCTTAGCATTTCTGGTTCACTTTCACTATAAAAAATACTCAAACTTCAGCTTCTTCTCCTGATCTTTTATTAACTCTGGACTATTTGTGTAGTACATAACTACTTCATTGCTATGGAAACACCATTTAATTTGAATCACCTGTACAGTTTGTTTTTCAGCACCTTAATCTCAATACAGAATCACAGAATCATTAAGGTTGGAAAGGACCTTCAAGATCATCAAGTCCAACCATTAACCCAATACCACCATGCCCCCTAAACCATGTCCCAAAGTGCCACATCCACACGTTTTTTGAACACTTCCAGAGATGGTGACTCCACCATCTCCCTGGGCAGCCTGTGCCAATGCCTGACCACCCTCTTGGTGAAGAAATTTTTCCTAATATCCAATCTAAACCTCCCCTGGCACAACTTGAGGCCATTTCCTCTTGTCCCATCACTAGTTACTTGGGAGAAGAGGCCAACACCCTCGTCGCCACAACCCCCTTTCAGGTAGTTGTAGAGAGCGATAAGGTCTCCCCTCAGCCTCCTCTTCTCCAGACTGAACCCCCCCAGTTCCCTCAGCCGCTCCTCATAATACAAAACTGCTCACTGACAGAGCAGAGGGCTTGATCGAGGGTACATGCGGCACAGCGCTCTGGTCTGCACCCTTCTGTTAGTGCTGAGCCCCTCAGCCAGGGTCTGGTGATGCCCGAGAGGTAAATGTGTCCTGTGAGTCTGAGTACACACCTGTGAAATACCACGCAAGATGGGGCATATTGCCCAGCATAAGGACCAAAAGAACCTGTGGCAAAAAGAAACTATATATTTGCTACCAGCGATCATGAGAGAGAAGAGAGGCTCTTCTCGTCCAGCACACCTAAATGAATGGATAGCCCCAGCGCAGAGCCAGTTTCCATCCTGGAGAACATGAGCTCTGCAAAGCAAAGCAAGTGGAGAAATGTGGGGAAGACATCACAAGGAGGGAGATTCATCCTTCCTGGGGAGGGAGAGGACAGTAACAGGACGCAAAGATGCAACCCGGTTTTGAATGCGCTCGTACTGCATAAGGGGCACTGCCACTCGATGGCACATAGAAGAAGTCTCAGATGTGGAGATCCTTGTCGGAGTGGCTAAGACAAAAAGCCAAGGACAGGAAACCATGAAAACATGAAAACCATGAAAACCATTATTCAGTAGACCGCAAATGGTGGTGTTTCTGGCACAGGTTGAGACAATGCTGTTCGTTACGACTCCTGTGAACATTCCTGACCTTGCTCAGGAAGGCTCTTAATTAAATTATTATGTCCCTTGACTTCAGCACAACTCAGGCATATGCTTGTATGCTTTCCTCAGCAAGGCTTTTTTCTGAATCAGGATCTCCATGATTACAGTCAACTAATTATTTGAAAAGCGTTTTCATCTGGGCTCCAAGCAATCAAATTAAATACAATTAATGTGGGTTTGGCAGGACTCCATGCAAAAAAAAGTTGCTCTTTTTTTGCACAGAATTGGAAAATCAGTTTTTGCTAATAGCCTGACATATGAAATCTTCTGGTCCAGCTTTTCACCGTTTTCCCAACTTTTCCATTTTGCTGCAAAACTGTTGATGCTTATCAGAACTTCTGTTCTGATAAACGAAGCCCCAAATCTCACAACATCCTGCCTTTAGTACAAGACCTTGTAGGAACGAATTGCTACGGTTTGCAGTAAAAGTTGATAAAGACAAAGAGCATGCTGAAAATAAAGGAATCAACTGTATGCCACTTTATCAAAAGAGACACGGCAAGACAACGATGTAAATCACGAGGCATTAGCAGCTATGGGAGACTTCAGGCACGAAGGTAATGGAATAACACAAAGTAGAAAAAACATACGTATAAAAACATACTGAAAACCAAACCTAATTTTAGACAGAAGTGCAAACAAGCATACATACACTTTCTAATGAAGCTCACAAGAACAGTCTACTTGTCTCTTTACTCAGTATTTAGTAGGAAATTCACTTGATTTTTCCCTCCAAACAGCTATCCTCATGGATCATTTTTCACAATGAAGCAGGGAAAAAAGCACATCTAAACCTGAAGGCAGTGTGTGTCTATTTTTGGCTCACTGAATTAGAGAGCATCCTTTTTATTGAAGAAATTTTGATGCAAAAATCTGAGACTTCATGGCTGTAAAACACATGTCAGTCATAGAAGAGATAAATGATTTGGAAATGCCATGAAGCTGTGTTAGAAGAAGGATCTATCTTTATTAAATCAAAATTGGAATAAGAAGAGTCAGGCTGATGAATGACATCTTTAGTAAGCAGAGGCATGTGAATTTTTACTATATGCTAAAGCATTGCAATAGCAAAAGCAATCATTGTAAATATTTACGTTACATACAGCGATTAATCCCTAAAGTAGGCAGAATTTCAGGATAAAATATTTGAGCTGATGCAGTGTCAGAGGGGATGGCAGTGTCCGTCACACTGCTCTCAGCAAAAGGAAGCAGTCCTCCTTACTTGGAAGGACTTGGAGCTGTGTGCCCACCAGTTCAAGCCACTGAGTGCTGGAATAAAGGCAGCCCAGCTGCCTCCGACCCCCGGATGCTCCGAGCCCCGGATGCTCCAGCCTCATGGACAGCAGCTGGAAGGCACCAGCCATCGGGACGGCAACGTGCCCTGCAAGATACAGGGTCCCTCGCGCAGGCTTGTTCCAGGCTCTCAAGACAGGGTCTCGATAATCAAAATTGTGAGTGTGTTGTCATGCTAAGAACGTCAGAGCTGTTTATAGTTTGCATATTTTTGCATTGTTATTGCACAATTAAGCTGAAGACTTCCAGACCAAGCTGGCCCCAAAGCACAAGGAAATTCAGCAGTAGTCAATTTTCAATCCTGTTAATTGGTCAGAGGCAAAAAAAGAAACTATTTGGGCCAGTGTGTGCCATGCATGTTGAGAAGGTGCAGTCAGCAGTTTATTAAGAATTAAACCTTTTTTAGGGTAGCAAATGTATATTAAGTGACATCAAGTATCACTTGTATAAAATGACCACTGAAGAACTGGTTTAGACTTTTTCTCCGAGGTTCTAGCAAGAAGATTTCTTTTTGATATCCCCAGCATTTTGTCTAAAAATACCTGTCCCATCAAGTTATTCTTTCAACCAGAGAAGGGACTGGAGAAGGAAAACAGATGTCTGATGGATCCTCAACAAGAATATAGGAAAGCATGACAAGAAAACATATGCCATATATTTTTTTATGGTCTTTTCTTTCTGTTACAGTTATTAATACCATGCAAATAATGTGCACTGAGATCTTTAAACATCTTCTAACCATTCAGTAAATCATTTCACAGAATAATGAATTCAGTACCGTGAATCAGCCACACAAATTTTATGACTTCTTTTGGTTTTTATGTCACATCTGGAAACCCATTGGAGATGGTACTTTGGTGCACCTTCGGAGAATGATTCTTGGCTTTGTCTGAGGATGCCCTCTCCTCAGCTCTCCATGCCTGTGGTTAGGACCTCTGTTTCCACCGAGGAGTAGGAGTGGGACACGCTGGCCATCTCTGGTGCTGTATGGTACAGCAGAGAAACTGCCTCATGTTCTTGGAAGTGAGCCCTGTGTTACACAACTGCAGTTCAAAGGTTACAAAGGCAAAGGCTCTGCCAGCAGACTCAACACTTCAAAGCAGTGGTAACAATTGTTGGATCAGAGCAGAAAGAAGTTGCCTGTGGGTCCCCAAAGCAAACTGGAGTCTCAGAAGCAAAAACAGGATCCAGAAGAATCTTACTGAGAAACAACGAGAAAAAAACCTACTCATTTATGTGGAACAAAAGCCTGAGTCCTCAAGAAACTCTCCAAGTTGCTTCCATATCCAATCAATATTTTCTCTAGCACATATGGAATGAGCCTCAGCCAACTTCCTCCCCCAGACATTCCTGTTCCTGACTATCCTTAGAAAGAAACAAGACAGTTAATTCAACGAATCTCATTCATACTTACAGAAGTTGCCATGCTTGGAGGGACAGTCTTACCATCCAGTTTTCCTGACTCAACAAATTATTGCAGATAAGCTCAGCCACAGATTACATCCGTACATATGCTCTTAGCTCCCGGCAGATGCAAGGTAATGTCACTTATGTTCGGTCCTCTAATGACAGACAGAAAATCTGAAGACTGAAATTTCTGATGATTGCAAAGGAAAGAAAGAGGAAATTTAAGACTGGTCATAGATGACATGGGGGTGGAGATGAAGCCTGGTCTACAAACACCATGTAAGGAAGGTGGAATTCCTGTTTCGTACAAGCCTGACTCTTAGAGTCAGCACCAAAGTCACATCAGCTTAGGAATGATCAGCAAATAACCTTGCCAGAGGCACAATGCCAGCAATTTGGATTTGCTTGAGT
>NW_010551336.1:33306-33538 GCF_000687285.1 Phaethon lepturus | reverse complement strand
ATATTGTGGAGGGGGGAAAGTAGCCCAATAAAGGAATTATTCTTAAGAAATCTACAAAGAATGTAGAAACAAAATTTTATAATCCTTTAGGACCAACATTTGGCAAGTAATTAAAAAAAAAAAAGAATACACTGAAAAATACTTTCTTTAATATTATACATCAGGCACAACACTTTTTTTGTTTGTTTTTGTTTTAAGATTTCATCTGCATAAAAGGTTTGTAGGATCAGCA
>NW_010551336.1:24254-32995 GCF_000687285.1 Phaethon lepturus | reverse complement strand
TCCAGCGACCGCCGCCGGCGGCTGGGCGACCGCTCCCTGCGCCTCTCGGGGGAGAGGTCTCTCCTCCTCTCATGTCGCTCCCGCCTTTCCAAAGTGTTGTCAGCGCTCCTCGTCCCTTCCCTCCGCTTTTCGGGAGACCTCCTCTTCTGCCCGTTCACCACCGCCCTCTCCGGCTGCCTCTCGCGCCTCCTCTCCGGCGACCTCTCCGTCCTCCTGCCTGGCACGTGGTCGTTGGTTTTAGAAGTCCCATTCCAAGTGTGGTGTTCGTTGGGATGTCTGCTAAACTCTCTGCTGCCTTTTAGGTCTCTAACGTAAGTCCGCTTGTCCCCATGTTGTGATGATTTGTGAAGGTCTGGTGGATAACTGGACTCCGATGATGGGTGCTGCCGTCGGTCGGATGGCACGGGTTTCATTTCCGATACATTTTGTGAACCTGTGGCGGGACTGTTCCTGTCACTGCTGGGGTCTGAAAGAAAATAACAGCAAAGCATTTGGTACCGATGCCTTCCGCGGCGCCGTGACACCACTTATCACTCTTCAGACTTCATTAGTGACAAAAACAAACAACTGTTAAAGCAGTCAGCGAAGGCTAACCGAAGCTTTTGTTAATTTAACTGCGAACAACGAGAGTTACAGGTTAGTACTGGTGCTGCTCTGTTCGTTAGCCGTGTTTTGGTCCAAGCCGATATCATCTTTATGCTCTTCTTGTCATGGGGCATTTTACATTTTCCCCAAGCCCAATTCGTAATGTTTCAGTTACACTACTTTCTTTCCAGTGGAAAAAAAAATATTGTAGTTCGGGTTGTTGGCTGTTTTTTTAACAGTTTCCAATAAAGAGGGCCTTTAGGTAATGATATTTTTCTTTTAAGTCTTTTGAAAGTATTGCCTTCCAGGTGTGGGAGGCCTTGTTTCAAATAGCAGAAAAGGTACAGAAAATAGAATCGATTATTAAGTTTTTACCTTGTAAAATAACATTTTGAAGGTGTGAGAATTAGACTGTAATCAGGCAATTTACATCTCATTTAAGACATTACTTAATCTCACTTAGTTCTACCACGTTATGAAAAGTCCTAGCGTAGATTTTGGTTTTGCCACAATGATTCAAACAACGATGACAGAAGTTACGATTTTTTCATATCAAAGCAATGGAAAGATATTGTAATATGTAGGATGGCTTTGATTAAAACCTAATCTCCAGTTCATTATTCTTAATGTAGTATTTCAGGCAAAATACAGCTGAGCTACCTCTGCAAGACAAACTGCAAAGCAGAATAAAAAAACAATCCCAAAACTAAAAACCAGCCCTGCGCTGTAGCTAAGCTACAATTACTGACGTCATTTGTAACGGATGTTTGTGAATGATCGATTAGAGACACGGCAAACATTAAAGTAGCTGCGCTGATTTAACGCGAGCCTTGCTTTCATTTCCTTATTGTTTTCTTTCTGAAAGTAACTTCTGCGCAGCAGCTCGGCTGGCATTAGCTACTCTTCCCGCAGGCTTCCTGCCGCTTGCACCGAGACACCCACCTCGGGTGGACTGTCCTTACGGCAATGACTGAAACCCCTCACAAACCCTTGTGGGGATAGATTTTTTTTTTTTTTTTCTGTTTTTCTCCTTTTTGTCTTCCCTCCCCCAAGCCAAACACTCTACGTGCTCATTCCTCCTGCCACCACGCAAAGTGTCTCCCACTTGACGGCATTTCCATTCCTTAGCTTGGGAGGGTCGGTGTGTGCATGGGCCGTGATTTTTGTGATTTCCAGGTGAACCCCGTGTTGTGACTCACGTGTGTGCATTTTTGCTTATTAGCTTTTTCAGGCAGCAGCTGGGGACCGCACCGCTTTTCCGTAGCTGTAAGGACGTGGCTTGCGGCAACCTGGCTATCGCACAAAGTACAAGCAAGGTTTTAACGTGTCCTGTGGTGTACTTACAATTCGGGGGACGCAGGGTGCTCGGAATGAATTGCTGTACATATAAAATATAGCGAAGCGGAAAGCAATGTGAGGGAATTAGGCCACAGCACAAAAACACCTAATATTGATTTTAGCTACAAACCGTAGTTTGATTATGGCCCATAAGGTAGAAGCAAGACTCCCCGAGCTTGTCATTTCTCATACATGCAGCGATATTAGGAGGTATCATCGCTGAGGAAGGAAGAGCCCAGCACCAAGAAAGGTAAGAGAAAGAGAAAGAGAAAAGTAGAAAATTTAGATTCCCTATAACAAAGATGAAAGAAAGAAAAATCTTCATATTTTATCTTAGAATAAAGAAAGTTTATTTTTCCAGTCAGATTGTCTAGGCTTCACCCAAATATAAGGCTGCAATGACAGCAGTTGTTATTATCGTGACATAAAGAGACATCTAAGAGGTGATTCAATAACCCAGACAACGAGAGCATCCAAGACAGCTGGAACAGCAACACAGAATGTCATAGAAAAAACATTAACAATCAAACAACAACGAAAAATAAAGTCCACCAGAGACCACGACATTAAAAATAAGTACAAAACTCATTACAAAAATATACAGCCTCATAGAGAAGCATGTTCCAATTGAGTCAGAAAAATATTGGAACTTAACATTATTAGAGGAACCATTTGCGACTGCAGCAAACAGAACGAAGAGAGGAAGGAGTCCCAGATGTTACAAGGATATTCTTTACAGTAGTGCAACCCCTGTATATTAAATCCTTGCTTGGAGAATGAATATTTAGTGGTTTAGCATTAGCCAAAAGAAAATTGGTGGTGGATTTCCATCCTCAGTGCAACAAACATATGCTTTGAGAAGTGAAGCACTTAATTTACAGGGTATTTATGCAGTCTAGCATATGATACAGTACTGTACATCCGAAGGAGTATAGGAAAAGACAAAGTAGAAAGAACATTACAGAATTTCAGTGCCATCATTGAACCTTCTGGTGTGCTATTTATATTACAGAAGTGTAAACCCACAACTTCCCTTCCATATTGTTAAACGCTTCAATTGTTTGTTGGTTATACTCTGAATTGGTCATTTTAAGTTAAATAATGAGCAGAGTGAGCAGAAACTCTCAAACGTGGCACAGTAAATGAAAAGAAAATTTAGTTCATAAATTGTGCAGAAGGGTTTTGCTTCTGGTTTTAGGACATGGAGTGAATGATAAACACGGAACTTACTGACACAGAAATAACCCAAATACGGGGAGAAAAGTATAAAGGACATCCCTTCAATCATCAGTTTCTATAGAAACCTCAAAGACCTTTGGTTGGGAGTAGCCCTCCATCGAGGGCACAATATATGACAATTATCTCAAATAAATAAGACATAATTATAATATTAAATAGTGTGCTAAGTTAAGCCACCCAGCAATCCAACCTCTGGGGGAAGAAAAGGAAATCTAATGCAATTCTTAGTAAGAAATGAGGACTTAATGTTTCCCCCAAGACAGACACGAGAGCACCTTTTCATAACCTCCTCACCTTTTCAGACCTTACAAATTAACGAGTTGAAACCAGTAGACAGTGTAAGGGGGAAGAAAAGGGCTCAGGAGGCCAAATCAATATATTTTTGCAGTAAAGCTTTTTTTTCCCTTCTTTTTCTTAAATAACTTTATAAATATTTACACAAATATTAAGGGAAGGCAAAAATCCCGTTTTTCATGTCTATGGATACAGATAGGAACTAAGAGAAAAACCTAAGAAAAAAAAAAATCACTGCTTCAGAATAATAACTCAAGATCCCAGTTTTTGCATTGATTAGAAGTAGAGACCTATTTAAAACAACAACTCAGCCACTGAGAAACAGTTTGGCACAGTTCAATGACATTCCTTGTTTGGCTGGACAAGACAACAAGGGGTTTTTTTGTTTTGTTTTGTTTTCCTCTCTGATCACCAAAAATACTGCTATGATGATCTTGCCTTACACTGTGCCCCAAGTCCATGGAAGCAAGCAAAGGATGAAATGTGTAGAAAATTCAGCACAAGCGAGGCAATTAACCTTATGTTGCAAAGGTTGGTAAGACACTGGTGAGAAAGGAAAATAAAAAAGAATTCCTGCTTCAGATCTTGAGACAAATCATTCATGGAGTGATGCCAGGGAAGAAAGGAATGTTTTCATAGTTTGACCCACCATATTCTGGGACAGAGCCATCTCCACGTTTCAGAAACAGGCGGACCCTGCGGCCACCATTTTTAATCAGTTCGATGGCCCGAGCGTGCTTCATGTTCTTGGTAGTTTCTCCGTTGATCTCTAAGATTTCATCACCGATCTGTCAGTGTAATAAAAGAAAGAGTCTAACATCAGTAACAAACCCCCCACAAGGGCCACCACCAGCATAGCACAAGGCAACGGCCACAGCAAGGTAGAAGAAGAACTATGCACCAAGGAAGCTAAATACACCCAACTCCTTCCAGTGACAGTCCATAAAAAACAGTGTGCAGGGGCCTGGGAGACATGAAGATGACAGGGAGAGCTTAAGGTATCAAAATATTTCATTGCTGTTCTGTAAAACCACCTTGCATTACTGTATTGCTCAATGCCTAGAGCTGTGTTAGAACTGATGTTACTTTATTTTGATTATTTGTAAAGTCTTTGGTCAAAGTGGTTGATTGTTTTACAGTCTGCTGTAATTGGGATGTTCAAGTAGATTT
Source organism: Phaethon lepturus (assembly GCF_000687285.1). Lineage (NCBI taxonomy): Eukaryota > Metazoa > Chordata > Aves > Phaethontiformes > Phaethontidae > Phaethon > Phaethon lepturus. The sequence goes on along the minus strand of NW_010551336.1, from coordinate 28,369 downwards.
TTCAGGTCCATTTCTCACTTGGATATAGATACCTACTATGAACTAGTAAACCTGCTTTTGTAAATATAGTAATTTATCAGGATAGAAAAACAAGGCTTGGAAGAGCCTGTCAAAGCATTGACTTCCACAGGGCAGCACTCATTTATTTTAACCAGCAAAAATTTGGGACCTATAAATCTATCCCTAGCAAAAGAATTTTGAAAATGTCCTTCATGTGGTATATCTGGAGAAGAAAAAGACATATTCTGTAAAGTTATCATGCATTCTCTAAGAGAGGAGCAACGAGCACATAAAACTCGGCAATTTATTTTTCTGTAGGCATTTTATAACACATGTCCTTGTTACAATGTTTATAAATTAGATTATATGTTAAGTTAATAGTTAAGACTAATAAATAACTACACTATAAGTTTGCAATCCATGGGTCGGTATACATGCTCCCTCACCACTCTATTCCACAGCAGAGGAGAGGATCAGGTGGGACACCCCAACTCTCTACTCACGGCTCCAGCCTTAAAGGGGCTGGCAAGGATTGTGGCTATTACGTTTTCATTGCTACACATACCTTTTTTAGGCTTTAAAAGACAGATTATGCATTAGAATTTGGAAACCCGAGTTGGAACAAGGGGGTGAAGTCTTCCAATACACACACACACTGTTATAGACTGTATGCAAAGAGTGACAGAAGCCATTGACAGAAGTAAATAGAAACCACTGCTCCTTGCTGTTAACATTTAATTTTCCTCTTAGCCGGCACAGCAGAAGGTGTGCCTGTAGGGGAGAGGCAGGGAAGTCAGCTTATTGCAAAGAAGCGTGGTTATTAAATGTGTTTGTGCATACCCTCATCTTCCCACATCTCTCAGCTGGACCATCCTCCGCTAGCCGCAACACGTACAGATCCATGTTATACTCCCGGCCACCTCGCAGGCTAAAGCCGAACCCTTTGGCTCCTCTTTCCAGCTCAACAGTGTAAAAGTCTTGGTCCTGCTGGAGGGAAGACAACATATGCGCAATTGAACAGAAAGTTAAATGCTGCTCTACTCTCATTTTGAAATTACTCAACCAATGAACATTATTATTTTTGTCACTCATAATTAAAAAAGAAAATTAGTTGACTTTTCACACACCAAATATGATCTCCTGCTTCCTCAGGTCCTACCATGCAATTCGGAGTGCTGGCGGTGATCCGCAAAGGGCTGTTTGAATGAACAGGCTTGGCCGTGTCCCACATATTTTTAGGCACCTCTGTTGTACACCACACCTCTTGTGCCCACACAGAAAGGCATACTTCTGGAGAGTGGCTAGGGTTCTACCAACCGCAAAGGAAGGCTAGGGCAACCTCACTTCCAGTGCCAGGCTTTAGTTAAATGTCTAATGGTAGCTGGGATGAGTCTATGCCAGTGATGGCTTTTCCTTTTTGTTATCACCGCATCTGCTCCCTTGCGAGAAGCTCAAAAGCACATGCATTGTTTTTTTCTACAGCACAAATGCCGTTAGCATACGGATGTTTTCAAGTCCCTAATGGAAAAGGTTACTTCTGGGATAGCCAATGGCAAGGGAAGTTAACAGTGAGATAATCTCTCTAATGAGATGCTGTCTGTGAAAGCTGGAACACTCCAGCTATTGCCCCTTATTAAGTTTTACTCTTTTTTGTTGTCTGAATTTATCATTTGCACACAAGAGTGCTTTCTGGAGAGGCCCCTCAAAATATACAATTCAGTAAACAAACACATAAATTATTACTGTCGTAAAAATGTCAGCTTTTTTCCCCCCCTCCCTAAAAGTCTTGATGAGAATATGTTGGAAATGTTTCTCAGCTGAAACAATAGCATTACATATTAAGAAACTAATCAGCAAATTCCTCTTTCTCTAGCAAACAGACTGAGGAAGAACAGCCTCCCACAGTAGGAATTTTCAAGGGAAATATTTGAACACAGCCCTCAAGCAGATTGGAAGCAACAGTCTGTGGTAAACAAAAGAATTGGAAAAGTACTCCTTACCTGCGCTGCTTGGGGTGGTTTGAAATCAAACTGGGATTCCTGCTTTGGTTTGGTGTTGTTTCTGCTGTAACAAATGAGAGAAAGAGGGCGAGAGGAAAAATACAGCTCATGGAATGTGAAGATGATCAAGAAGTAACCAAAGAGAGAGCATGTCAACATGCTCTCCTCAAGGAAAACAATCTGACCTGGTCTCCTGTGGTATTTGCTGAGGAGTATGTGTGGTTGTAATTGTAGCAATTTTTTCTGCATTGGTCAATAAAGTAGCATTGGAGGATTCTGCAAAATAAATTTTTATTTCATTATGAGGGAAGACCATTGGCTATTCACTGATAAAAGGTTTACAAAGGCATTTGACTGGAAAGCACCATTATGCTGTTTTTAAAGAACTGAAGATTGGCTCAAATTTCTCAAATCCAAAAATTAACAGGATAAAGTCTAAGCTAGTTCATAGTAATTATGTATATGAAACTGTACAGCACCTCAGTTGCAGAGAAATACTGGCCTTTGAGTGGCGTATTGAAACGTAACGTGATATATCCTTCATGGCTCAGCTTTTTTCTGGTATCCATCATCAGTTGTACCAAATTACTGTGTAATCTGTTTTTTGCTTTGTAAGAGAAAAACTTCTAAGCACCCCTAAGCAACTACGAAACTTTATCACATAACTGCTGGTTCTGTATCCTATGCTCTTGAAAAAGTCAAGGCTTTAGTGAAAGCATCACATTTAGCTTAACCCTCAGTGCAAAAGTTAATTAGCAAAAAATGTGCCTACCAGAAACTGCCACAGGTACCCATCACAAATAGTCTAGAGCAGGGAGTCAAATATTTATATATATTTATATAATATATAGTATATTTAGGTAATAGATACACAAATGAGGGGTTTTTTTCGGCAGCCAAATACATCAGCACTCTCATTAATCTCAAGAAAAACCCAAAGCCACTCAACTGGAAAAGGAAAAAAAAAAGGGGGGCGGGGGGGCGGAATCTGGATTAGAAACATCTCTGACTGTTGGACATACTCAGAAAAAGGACTGACTTGTGGAGGAAGGGTTGAAAAATGTTTTGTCTGCTAACAACATGAATTCCAATCATTAAAGTCTACAAATATGGTAGGTTGACTGGATTAATTTTATAGTAGCAATAACTATTCCATGATTATAAGTTCATCAGTGCTTCCTCCATCAGAAACTGCAATCTTCAGTAGGATTGAGATGTGGTTTTTATCTAATACCTCACAAGGTGATATTGAATGTGGCTAAATCCCAAACTTCCTGAAATCCACCCCTGAAATACAACGCACTGCTGCCTGAGCCCTCAAAGCTGCATGCAGGGATACGGAACCACCCGCACCAAACGCATCAACAGCTCTGGGTACCATTTACAAAAGGGCTCACCAAGAGAATACAGAGAGAAGGATTAAATTCAAGCCTCAGTTTATGCCATGGTAAAGGGCTCTCAGCCCAACATCAGCCTGTCAAATGCCATATTTCTCTGTGCATAAGAGGTGCTTCCAGGAGAGGTCCTCTCTCCTGCTTTACAAAACTGGGAAGGGAGTTGCTGTAGGCACAGCTGAAGAGGGACTATCTAGGTGTCCCTCATAGCACGGCATGGCAAAATGGTTCCCTTGTCATTCTGGAGCTTTTATCATAGACTTCAGTAAGACCAGAATTAACCCAGAACTCATTTAAAATTCTAAAATTAAGGTCATGCACGTTGTTTCTTGACTGAATTTCTCTAGTTCCAATCCCACTTAATAAAAAGCCACCATCAGACAACAACAATGAAAACTGGGTGGAAACATCTGGCCCTCCAACATAAAATTACAAGGTCTTCTACTTTGCCCCCATTTGCCTCTTAAGCTCCAGGCATCCGGTAATTCATTTTATTGACTACGGACAAATCTGCCGTTAGTAAACGGAATCCAGCTGTAATACAAAATTGCAGAAATGGGAGGGGTTTTTGCCTGAATTAAGGTGAGGGGGTGACCATGGGCTTACTTGGTCCTGGGAACCTATTTTATTTCATGGATTTATTTTAATTGTGGAGATATCTAGATGAGGTGGAGTTTTTTCCTTTCTGTGCATGTCAAGGGAAACTCAGGAAAAGGGAAAG
>NW_010551336.1:21613-24244 GCF_000687285.1 Phaethon lepturus | reverse complement strand
GGAAAGAGAAAAAGAAGAACCATTTAAACAGATGGGTGCAACGACAGCACAACTCCTTTGCCTGCAGCACTGTGCCCAAGTTAACGTGCCCAAACCCTCAGCATATGGAGCTGTAACATCTTCCACACCAGAGCTGGCTTGTGTCTGGTGGCTCAGAGAGCAAGCGAGGCTCCCGGGTCTGCCCAAAACATGCCCTTCTGAGGATGTGCCGCTGACAGCTGGCTTGTGTGAGAAGATGTCTCTATGTGTGGTTACACTGTTGGATTCTAAGAAATAATTCTGTGTATTTTGTAAAGATGCCTTGATGCTAAAATGGGTCTCCAATGTAAGAAACCCTAAAACATGGTTAAGTGTTCTGTGTTCAGCCAGAACAAAAGCCTCTGAAAATCTCCACAAATATTTGGAGATCAGATGAAGATGGACTTCAAAGAGAATGCAAGATTCCTCCCCTTTAGTAGGTCACACTAAAAATACGAAGCAGAGCAACAACACGTTGGTACAGATGTATTTTCACACCACTGTACTGTGTCTAACTTTAGCCCACCCTGTCCCATGAGTCAGGAGTTATGCATAATTTTGCTAGTTTTTTAGACACTGGATGCATGCCAGCCACCATGCAAAACTGGAACAGAACACAAATACAGGAAAAATTCTCTCTAGTAGAATTACAATTGTACATTCTAAATCCTAAATATTTCATTGATTCTTTGCCCTGTTCTGCCCTAGAACCTCAGACACCACTGAAATGACTAATATAAGCTTGTAGCTTTTCAGCTCTCTGTATCCTTGCATCAGCTGGTAGTATGTTAAAGCGTCATAATTTCATTGCAAATGCACTCCTGCAGTGGTCTATGGCAGTGAGTTGGTGCAAGACTTACTACACAGCAAAAACCCTTGGTGCTTTTAATAATGTTAGAAGAGATTAGCAGTGTGAGTTTATTGTGAGTCTTGTGATGAGCCTTAGTTTTATGTTTATCCGAGAAGCATGGCTTCTGATTTATTCTTTCCCCTCCTTAAGTGCACCGTTAGACCATTTATATTTACCAAAAAAGCACCCCAATAGCAACAAAAAGAAAACAACAAATCAACAAAACCACCCAAAGACAGCAAAAAGAAAACAACATTGAGACCAATTTCTTAAATCTCATTTTCCTAGAGCAAACCTCTCAGCAATTTTGAGAGTGTTTGGTCTTACTGGCTTTTGGAAATTAAATGAGGTAATTCTATGCAGAGTTGGCAATCTGACTTGGAATTTCAAAGGGACAGTAAGTAAAAATACCTGAAGCCTGCAGTGCTATGAGAGAGAAGAGTTGATTCCTCTCCTAAATTACAGTTTTCCAACTTCTTTAGGAATAGCTGATGTCAGTTACAGGTACAGATTTCCCTTCTAACCCAAGCAATTTAACATGGTATTTTGTACACATATTTGCATGAACAAGACTGGCTCAGCGTTCACATTAGGAGTCTATACTCTCCTTAAAAAATTCTTAAAACTACGCAAAAGAAAATACTTAGAATTTAGAGCCACAGCAATTTCAGTTCTGCTATAGATACTTTACGTATGCTTCTGCTCTGTTCCTCTTTGGCATCACAGCTAGGGATCAGTTTAATGAAACTGATACATAACCCAGATCCTTATTTTGATTAAATAGTTCAGTGACCTGAAACCGGCACCAAGTGTCAGCATATTATGAGGGATCCTGCACATTCCCTTTGATCTGCAACAGGGAGACCCTGTCTCGGGTAAGTCTTACAACGATCGGCTGCATGCACACAGCAGCTCCAGAGCCATCGCCGTTTAACAAAGTAATTTCAAAATGTATTGAGCTTGCTCCCAAAGCAACTTACCCAGAATAAAAACAAATCTTCTTTTCAAACAGCTTCAAACCTGACACAGTGTTTATCCCTTTCTGTGATCTGTTTGCCCTATAGCCTGCCTGTGTATATGCTAAGCTTCAGAAATCCCACATGTTAACAAGGGATTCCCAAATATTCTAATGCTGCATTATTAACCTAAGAATTAAATCAAAGTGTACCAAGATATGCGTCAATTATGCAGAAGATCATTTTAAGGAGACACATGGAGGAGCATGATAGAATGGAATATAACCGTTTTAATGTAGAATCAGCACCTCCACGTTTAAAAAAAGAACTCCCATTTCTATAGAAAGAAACAGAGAATAAAGCTATGGAAGACTCACAACCGCCCTCACTGCTAATTCCCAAAGTGGGAGTGGAAATTGAGTCCTCCATGACTTTGCAGCTCTGACTGATGCAAAAAGCCCGGGAACAAAACCAACAAGAGGGTCAGATAAGACAGCAGGAAACATATACTTTACCATCTCCCGGAATGATGCGCAGGGTAACGGTGTTTCCTGCTTCCTTAATGAGGTTGACGATGTCTGAATGTGACTTGTTGGTGATGGAGCACCCGTTCACGGCCAAGATCCGATCGCCTACTTTCAGCTTGCCACAGCGGTCTGCGGGACTCCCTTCAATTATCCGACCTATTTTGTGAGGCATGGCCACACATGCATTTCCCGCTTTTGTATTGGTTTGGGGGTTGTTTTTGTTTTGGTTTGTTTTTGGTTTTTAATTGTTTACATACATGGGAATATGGTGAAGGGGAAA
>NW_010551336.1:0-21582 GCF_000687285.1 Phaethon lepturus | reverse complement strand
GGAAAGAGAAGGTTAAGGGTTAATTAATTAATGCATCAAGCAAAAGTTATTATAGGATAGCTTTGCTGCCAGTGTTCAAAACATTGGCAATCAACTAGTACGAGTGCACAATACTTTACTTCTATTACAAAAAGGTGCTTTGTTAATCATTCAAAACTACCCCCCTTGATTCCTGTTAATAAATGGTGAGATTTTTAGACTACAATTGCACTTAGCAGCCCCATCATAACCCAAATCCTGATGTTATTTTTGAACAAAAGAATTGAAACTGTTTGTAGAAAGCACAACCTTCCTCCTCCAAGATCACATCAGTGTCAGCATCTCTAGTCTTTCTCTATGTCAACTGCTCTTCAAGCTTCTGCCAATGTTTTGTTCTTTCTCGATTTAGAAAGATAAAATTGTTCTAGGCCTAGGAGGGAGTGCGACCCCCTTTCTCCCACAAAGACCCAATCTATCAGCGCTGCATGGGGAAGCAACATGAAACGGTTTTCTTCCATTGTGAATAAAGGTGCTACCAGGGAAGGTACAGGACCATTACAGATGGGCCAAGACTGACAAAGGTAACCTGTTTGGTGCAGGCATCCAGCTCAGCGTCTGCTAACCCTTCCCCTCTTATGATCTTAGATGGCATTGGGATGGCAGCAGGGCAGGAATAAGGACCTCCTTATTTAAATACCTCTAAAACCACACAAGAAACCATTGAGATGTCTGACACACAGAGCAAGAGCACTTTAGGATGAATGTGTTTTGGAGACACCAACAACACAGGGTCATCCATAAAATGCAGAATTGGGACACAGGGGGTGCATAACTTCGCTCAGATAAATACACTGGGCTTTTGTATGGCTTCCTTACATCGGCAAGAGGCCCTCAGGCATGCAGCTCATGGTTAAAACCGTGACATATACTGAGTGGTCATCTCATACTTTGCATCCACAATACATTCACCCTCAAGATGCACTTTCCCATCTGTGCTGTAGTCTTTTTTGATTAGTAGTTTTAGAGATATACATTGCTGCACACATGACAACACTAGAAAGGCCATAAAGAAGAAAAGGCTAAGAAAAGGAATGTGAGGTGAGAGAACAAGGTTGGAAATATGCAATGAAAAGTGGAAGAAAGTGTTAATATTAGTTGCAAACAGTGGGAAGATTTTTTTTTTTTTTCCCTTTTCTTTCCTTTTACTGTGATGTTAGAAAGCTTCTCTTTCTGGAAGTACAAAGATCGATCCAGTTTAAGGCTGTTTTAAGGGTATGTGAAATGAGTTCCTACTCTATCCAATCTACTGCACACAGATGACAGAGCCCACACCAAAGTGACTAAGGTGGGTTTCAGAACCAGTTTGGCCCATCTCTAAATATCACCCATGAAAGAAAAAACTACAAAGCGGGTCCAAAGCAAGCACCACGCAGCAGAGGGAACACATCTCATGCAGAGTATTAGGATAAAGCTGAATACACTTGAAAAAATTTAAAGGAAAAACAGTCACAGATCAACAGATCTCCATGAGGAGCCCCTGCACAGAAAACTTCCAGTTAGCGAGTATCTTGGGCTAAAGCAAACACAACTCTTTACAACCTCAGGTCAAGGTTTCTCTGCAGAAGAGAGTTAGAGCATAGCCTTCATACAGTAAAAGTTATTTACACACAAGTTTGCAAATACTTTCAGAAGTCAAAAGTGCGCTCGCCAGTTTAGACTGAGTTCAGTTTTACCTATATGACATTACACTGTTGTGTTCTAGCACCAAAATACCTATTCTGGAGGAACAGTTCCCAGCAATGAGGACAGTGCAAGGTAGCCTAGCACCTGAGAACTGACCGAACCCAGCGCACCAGGTCTATACTAGATATTTCCTCCTCGAAATATCTGCTGCCATAACTGCCCAGAACAGTGTTAGAAATAGCCTGTTCTACATCAACACCAGCAAAGGAGGTGATGCTCCCTTGATTTATTAGTAAGGGCACTGCCAATGGGCAATGGCAGGATATTCCAGAGAAAAAAGCCTAGGAAAAAAAGTGGGGGAAGGTCAATTCTTGCCACATGCACCTGTGTGCCCCGGGAACACTTAAGCTGTACAGGGAGACTGCAATATATTTTGTCTGCAAACCACAACCCTGCTCTGAGAGGTAATGTGAAGATGGCCAGAGCACTCCTTCTGTCTTTCCTTTCCCCCTCCATCTCTATCACATGCCACAGACTAACAGGGAAGAACGGCTTCTTTTTCCCCTACAAAGTAGAAGTGGATGCTGCCTCTGGCACTTTTGGAGGAGATGGGAGGGGAAGAAAATAGCATCTCTGTCTGGTTTCCCCCCAGATGTCATTCCCGTGACATTTCTGCTCTAGAGCAGGCCGTTCTGTGCCTACTTGCAGAACCAGCTTATGTGCACCACTTTTGCAGCAACACCTTGGAACGGGTGTCTGCCTAGCAGAAAGGGCTGTCTCCCGAAAGAAACCATGAGCACTTCTATTAGGGCAGGATATTAAGTGTGACATCGCATGAACTTCATATCCCCCTACTCTGAAGAAATGGATTTGGGAAGAGGTGGAATGGGTCAAAAAAACATCCTGTTTTTTTTTAACGGTATTCTCCATTCACCAGCAAGCACTATTACTTAAAACTTTCCAGCTATCAGCATGCTCACTCCATAATGAGGATCAGAATAACCCTGATTGCCAAAGAGAAGTTAATCAGTTTAAACATTACTGCTTTTAAATCAACTGGCTCAATTCCACCATCGGGAGACATATTTCATTCCACCTGCTCCATTTCTGCATTAACAAACAGCATCGCTGAGGGGATCCCTGGCTGCTCTTCCGCGTGCAAACCCCAGACAGGCGTCCAGCTAGCAGGGAGAGCCGGAGCTTCAGGGAGCATCAGGAATTGCCATAAGCGGCATTTTTGCTCTTCAGGTTGGGATTTCTCATTTTGCTTTTCTTGACTCAGAGCTGAACAAAACCCAGGAGGCAAAGATCTACCAAACCTTGGCCTCCAATTAAGCTATTAATTACATAAATTAGGGCATGCTCACAACTTTTAATTAAACAGATCCCCACTCTCCTCCTTGCGCTGCAGCACTCAAATCTGCATCTCATTCGAGGCGTGTTGAAAAAACCCCAAGACTTACCGAATGTCGTCCCCGCCTCCGGCCTGCTCACTGACGAGACGATGACGAAGCCGAACCCCTCGTTTTCGCCGCGGCGGATTTCCACATCATAGGGCTGGACCACGGTGCTGACAACTCCGCTGCCCCCGCCACCCCCGCTGCCGATGCCACTGGTGCTGCCACTGCCCGAGCTGACAGTGTTGAGGGAGTTCTGGCTGCCCTGTGGTGTTCGCTTCTCCTCCGTCAGCGAGGCTGGCTGGTTGCTGCTGTGGTGGGAAGAGGCTGGGGATGGGACTTCATTCTCTGCCTTGGGAACTGGGGAGGAAAAAAGAAAGACTGGTTTTGGTTTTGTGCAGGCTGCACTGTTTAGTGCTTGAAAAGTGACGTCCACTGAGAAAAAGGTAAAAACATAAAAAAAAAAGCAAATCACCTGCTTTAATCTATAAATCCTGTCCATAATGATCAAGGACTCCGTCTCCTTTTGGATGTGACCACCAACAGCTCTGTTCAGTGACAGCACTGACCACACATGCTCATCCTCTCCAGTGTATGGTCATGCAGCCAAAGCCTTTTGCTGCCAACCTGCAGCAGCAGTACTGTTAAACCAGTGTCGTGCTACGTGCTTGCACGCTCTGTGGCATTTTAAACATGGATTATATTAGTTTAGAGGTGCCTCCTTTAGCTATCACACCCTCACTTCAGTTACCTATGTGCAACCGTATTTAAGTACACAAATCAAGAGAGAGTAATATCAAATACCCATCACTCAAGACCTGTGTATTTTTTAACTCAATGCTGTCAGTTGAGTAGCACTGATTGCCTTTTATTAACATGATCTTAAGTAATAACAACCACCCATACTAAAGCAAAAAACTTGTGAACTAAGCTTCTCTGGATAGAAGAACCAGCAACTATCATCTGTACAGTCTGGCACAGTTTGGGGAGAACCATTAAACATTATTAACATTACCATTAATATTATACAAGTGTTTAACAGTAACTGAAGTTGGAAGTAGTATTAGTTTAAAATCTCATCAGCTACCAAAAGGCTTGAAGAAGTCTCAAAAAAATTACTTAGTCCACACTCTGCCCGAGTCAGGGCCAACTATACTTACTGTCAGTCCTGACAGATGTTTGTCTAATCTGCTGTTAAATATCTCCCTGGGCAATCCATTGGTTGCAATATCCAACTTAAATCTTCCCTGCCGCAACATAAGGCTATTATTTCTAGTTCTATCTAGCAGGCATATGGAGAACATATTATTCCCTTCCTCTCCGCAGCAGCCTCTTATAGTCTTGGGGAGTTTAACACCTCCTCCCCCTTCTCTGCTTTAGGCTAAACAATCCCAATTTGTTCAATATTTCCTTGCAGACCGTGTTTTCTAGAGCTCTCCTTATTCTCGCTGGTCCTCTGGACTCCCTCCAGTTGGGCTCTCTCCAACTCAAACGTGTCTTTCTTGAAGTGCTGGACCATATTGCAGCTAAGCCATCATCTGCTGGGAAATCAGGAGAGTTCCCCCCTGCCTAGATCCCAGTACAGTGTTTTTCTTCACCTGAGCCAACCTCAGGTTAAAGCTTGTGGCCCACAATAGCTTCCACTTCTTGTTACTCAGCCAGTTCTTCACAGTCCGTTTGCGCAGCTGACTGCAGCATGTTGCACTTGTCTCTAATCAGGTCACTTCTCCAATTTGGTGTACCAAAATTAAGTTGAAGATTTTAAAAGTAACAAGAAGAAAATGAATGCCAAACAAAACCTAAACTGTAAACCCACGATCCCAAAAAAACACACCTTAAAATATTCTTGGATAGAAGTACCTGTCTGCACTTACATACTCAACATATGTACTAAGTATATAGTATTCTATGTATTACGAATACATGAGTATAAACTTTCCCTTATATGAATATCAAGACATGGAGTATCCATTTAGGTGAACAATCTTTTTCTACTGGCATATAGATGAGAGGAGGAATAAGGGACCAAAATTCAGGACGAGGCTTCTCTACAAAGTTATGCTGGAATTTAAAAGCCTGGAAATCTAAGGTGAAAGAAGGAATCCTGAATAATTTATCCTAGAGTAAGTGTCCACATTTGAAATCATGCAGAAATAGCTTGGTCTGGAGTAACAACCCCTTGAATGAAATATCAAGGGTTTTCATCAAGATCTCTCATGAATTTAAATCTTTTATGGTAATTGCCAGCCTGGAGGCTGTAAAACTGGAGAGAAAATCTAAGCACAAAAACAATACCAAGAATTCAGCTGCCCTTCCCCTTTCTCCCAAAACTCATCTCCTAAAGCTTCTCTCACATTAGCAGCTCTTTGTCAGGAATGAGAGAGAGGCTATTAGAGGAGAGACATAACCCGGCATTTAATCCACAATGAGAAGGAAAGAAATGAGAAGTGAACATTTATTTAATATTGTGCAGAAGGAGCTCAGCCCTGGATAAGAATGCAGAACTGTTTTAGAGACGCTGTTCTAGTCCTACCTTCCACCGTGGGCCTGATTTTCAACCTCAATGTTATTTTGATGCTCTTTAATCTAAAACTACATCATTGCCTATTTTTCTGCTGATGTCTAAACTTGAAAAGCTATATAATGTTCTTTCTTTTGAATAAGTGAGCTAAACCAAATCACACACCTGAGCTCCCTAAAGGGACTCGCAAGAAGAGGCAGCACCCCAGTGTTACTCTACAATATTAAGCATAAGGTTACATGTCATTTAGAAAGCTCATGCTCGTGTCTTCATCATCTTTGCTAACAGGACGTTTTTGTGTCACTAATCCGGGTGCCACCAGGCAGCCTCACTTCTCTTTGCATCTCTGTCTTTCTGTCAGCTTCTTTTTTGTCCACTTAGACCATACACTTGTGCAGTGTGTGCACAACGCCTAGCATAACTTGGCACGCAAAAACTTCTCTATTACAACAAACATGCACACCCTGCACTACCAGAACCAATGACGCTTACAGTTTTGCATCCTGTGGTTGGTTGACTACATGTTGCAACCCCAGTTGAAGCTCCACCTGTGCCTGAGAAGACATTAGCCATCACACACCAATGCCCTCATTCATGCTCTGCCCTTGCTGCCCCTCCTGTGGACTCTTCAGCATCTTTTCCCTCGCTCCTAGTTTAGGGGTAGCTACCAGGCAGCACTGTTATCTTGGGAATTAAATGGAAAATACAGGCAGCCAGGCACAGTGTCTGTTGCTGCATGAGTCCAACTAAAAATGGTATGTTGCATCTGAACAGTTCCTCGTTTTATCAGAAACCTTCAGGAAGACTGGTGAAGCCAACTGAGATTGAGTCTTGACTGAAAACAAAACATTAGAAACTTATTTGATCAAGAACAAAAAAAAATAAAAAGAGGCAAAAGAGGAAGAGTAACACCACATCCCCTGAGTTTTCCCAGTATTACAAGGAGAAGCTTTTTTTCTTTAAATTGTTCACTGAACAGATGGAGTCTGGCAAGAAAATTTACCCCTGCAGAGCAACACTGCAGCGTACCTGTGTAAACCACTTTGCGCCTGACGGTCAGATTGACATGACCTTGTTTGGCTGCCTGTTGCATAAGCTGGACGACAAGCTGGTGCGATTTCCCGACAACAGGAGTCCCATCCACGCAAATCAGTTCATCACCCGATCTCAGGCGGCCGTCGGCATCAGCAGCACCCAGCGGTACAATGTGACCGATGTAAATCTGATGAATTGGCACAAAAAGAGGAGAGGGAGAGGGAGAGGGAAAGGGAAAGGGAGAGGGAGAGGGAGAGGAGGGGGGAGAGAGAGGAGAGGGAAATGAGAGAAAGAAAGAAAGAAGGAAAGAAAGGAAAGAAAGGAAAGGAAAACAGTGATAAATGAGAACTAGCTCAACACCAGCTGGAAGCAAGGGGCACTGGGAGTTAGACCCAATTTAGTAGGGAAATTGTTGACAAATGTCTACTGGTCAGGAAAGTTGCTCCTGTGGAAGCAGCTCCATGTGAATATAGCCATTTGTGAAATTGTAATAAATGGACATCTTGTTTCTTTAGGCGGTCCATTCACTCTAATGACCGATAGATAGCCTTGGGAAGTGTGTTCAACCAGACAGCGACCAGAGAGGAAGATGGTTAAAAGCACTGAGGGTCTTGTCAGGGAAGCTGAAATTCAGTTATCCTTTCAGTTGCCTCTAGGGTTTACAAGCTCCGTACCACTCGCCTGTCCACCAGCTCGTCTTGGTTTATCTTCAGTAAGTTCTGTGGAGTTAGTCTAACACGAGAGGAATTCATTGCCTTTCTTATGGAAAGAGATTCCATAAATGAGTAAAATAATTTTGGCAGGGAAATATGTGGAAATTTATGCTGCCACTATGCAGCTTTGACCTCCACAGCGCATGAAAGACCGTCTGTTTTTAGCCTGACACCTTCCACAGGCACTGGATTTATGGTAAAGAAGTTAAGCGAATTCAAGGAGGGAACTGAGCAAATAGAAAATATGACACTTTAAGATCAAAATACTTGCAAACCTGACCAGGACATCCTTTCCTCCACGTCCAGGCAATTTCAGACCTATGTGTTTTCATTTGGGCTACCACAAAAACAGGGAAGAGAAGAGGAAGCCAAACCCATTTTGATTATAGGAGTTTTGGGTTGTTTTTGGAGGGAGGGTGGGGACGAGTTGCGGGATGTAACTACATAGTCCAGTAATTATTTTAACAGAAATGCCACAGCACAGTTCTGCGCATCTGCACATGCTACTGCTGTAATGCTGGAAGATGTCTCAAGTTAAAACAAGACCACTTCTAGATGTACTCACAGGTTCTCCAGGCTCATTTCCACCTAGAATCCTAAATCCAAAACCGGTTTCCTTTCTCCATAGAAAGATATCCTGCTCTTGGTAATCTGGAACTGAAGGGAAAGAAGGAAGACTGTAATTTTTAATCAAAACCCCACACCTTTATATCCAGATCAGGACTACTCTGATGTACATGTAGAGGGGTCTGCTGCACAATTTTACTCTTTAAATGAGGAAGTCTTGAATTTTTAGACATAATTAAGAACATCTATAGGTTTAAATACTAAAGGATTATTATTTAAATCACTACTAAAAATTATATGGTGGTTTCTACGTTCTAGGTCTCTAATTGTGACTTGCCATTTGTTTATCACTATAGTATTTTCTTCTATCAATATTAGCATCATTACCCAGTGCAAAAGCCTCTTGCAAATCATCAATAAATAAATGTGTACAACAGAGAATCACTCTGCCAGAAACAATACAGCTGCCTCCTCTTTCATGGGAGACAAAAGAGCCACTTGTTATGACTTCTACTGTTTAATTAACTTTCACAAGCACAGTTTGCTATCTGTCTACTGACACTGCTTTAAATAACTCTGGGACAGATCCCCAGTTGGTGTAAAACAGAAGGCATCCACTGAAGGCAAAGCAGCTCTCCTCACTCTCACTTGCTCGTGTACGGGCTCTGTAAAACCACTGAACAGACAAAACCAGCTGGAAACATAAAAAAACTCAACCTTACCTACTCATTAGTATGGAACACCATCAAGGTTTTTACAATGAATATTACATACAGTGAAGTACTAACCTTGAAGGGCGGTTGAACAGTAATGTTTTATATTAACTTATTCATGCTTGCTTTCATCCCCTTTTTAAAAATGCAAAATTAATTGCTAACATTAAATCATATCAGAAGACAACTTCAGGTTCATTTAATATTTATTGGTCGGTATCTATAACATTGACTAATTTTATAATGATTCCCTCCCAAAATGTATAATTAAAGGCAAAAAAAGCTGTTCCTTTACAAGGCAGCTGCCTGTATCTTTAGTAAAGAAAACAAAGTCTATCGTTCAGGAATGTAATTTAAATAAGTGCATACTCAGATATAGGATGCCACATGTTTACTGAAACATGATCTAGTTTTCTGTATCTATGAGCAGATAAATGGGTTGTTTTCCATTGACATCAGTGAGTGTGAGACTGGGCCCTAATTGCGTTTTACACTGTCGGTGTCTGTTGCGCAAAGGTTTGGGTCTAGGCATCTGGTGCTTTTCAGTGGTAAGACTTTTGGCTAGCTCTGATGCTCTCTCTTCAATGACTCAACAGGTTAAGACCTGGGAATACTAAAAATTAGAAGAACAGGTGAGTGCTAAGGCACAGATGTCTGGTTTGACTTTTTCATTCAAACTGGTTTAAGCCATTGGTTTTATGTATCATACTTTCACATTCTAATGACTTGCAGTTATAAACTAAGCTTAAGACCCGTGCACATTACCTTACTGAACTAGAGGCTAACTTTTGTCCACATACAATCACAGAACAATTAGGCGACGAACACGCTGGAAGCCTGCGTGGTTCCTGTGTCCAGGCGAGCTGAAGGCAGCTCGCCGCCATACAGACGCGCGGCACAACAGCAGAACTTAGTGAATTAGTTGGTGTTTGTCACTGCCTTCAGCGAGGGGGAGCGTGAAGAGCAGACATATTCAGAAGCGTCTCTCCAGCACTTCACAGGCTTTTTTGGCAAAGGCTGGCCCCAACCAATTAATAGCACGTGTTGGATCTGTCAGAGGCAAAATGGCTTCTGCAGAGAGCTTCAGCGTGGGCCCGTTTCCTCGGCATCTCTCAACACCTTCCCATTTGTCAACTCTCCAGCCTCGCTGAAAGATGCCTTATGTTCCTGGTTTGGGTACCAGCTAGCCAGTTAACGGCTGCTGGAGACAACGGCAAGCCGGGGTGTAACAGCGGTGTCAAACCAAAGCAACAAAAAAAGACGAGTCTATACCCAAAGCAGCAAGTTCATTCACGTAACGCTCCTTCCGCTGGAAGGATTACGGAGAGGTGCAACACAGATACAACAAACACACAGACAACACAGATTCACACAGTGTGAGTACAAACCAAACCAAACTCCTTTTACCGCTTTTTGCGCCAACTCTGCAGTATGGTGATTCACCGGCACAGCCCAGAAAACCCCATCCACCTCTGTGCAGCTGAGGTAGCAGCCCGAGGCTCTCCATGCTGGAGAATTACTTCAGGTTCTCCATTATTCAGTAGAGCTTTAGAGGAGCCACTTTCCTTACTTAAAGGGAAAAATTCATGGTGATGCTGAAACTTTGTTGAAAACAAATTAAAACATGGCTTCCAGGAGTTATTCGCCGCATCTTTGCACCTTGGTCTTATCCCAAGCACGTCTCACTCCTCCTGCAAAAACGTGCACGTAGCCCAAATGGGTAAAACTTGCCAGGCTGCTCGTCCTGAATTAAACCAGACCATTTGGAGAGCGTCGCAAAAGCGGTAAGAAGAGTTCTGAGGGGGCCATGAGGAGGAATGGAAGGAGAGACAAGTGCCACAGCCCCATCGGTGACCCACATGGGCAGACTCACGAACGGACCGGGAACATGGTACCCCCCGCCCTCCTACGAAATCCACCGCCAGCCAGCACCCAGTAAAGCAAGTACGTTGCGCCTTCGTGGCTAACCTTGGCGTACGGCCCTGCCAGACTCCCTTGGTGATGAAGAGCCCCCCGCCACAGAGCAGCAATGACACCAGCACAAGACATCACAAGACACAGATACATTCTCGGCACAGTCTTACATTCTCCAAAACTCGTGGAACTGATTTCTCTCTCTCTCTCACCCTTGCTCAGTCCAGTTGCAGGCGAAGGTGACATAGCTGTAATATTAATTTTACAGTTTTGCAAAGCTTAATGTACCTGCTTTCTTGTTAGTTCATTTAATTAATTTTGACTGTATGGATCATGTTAGGCTTTCATGCATATAATTGCTAAGGTTACAGCTACTATGGATTACGACATACTAACTTACACGTCTATCTGCGCATGCCCGTGCACATGTGGATATATAACACATACACACATATGAATTTATACGTTTATGCACATGCATGCAGGTATATTTGAAGAACCCTTTTTGCTCCTCAGAGGAGAAATCTCTTTGGGAACACCTTAAAAATACTTTTCTACAAAACAATTTTCACCGTTATGACACAGTTAGTTTTGCAAATGGAGATATCATTTTCTAATGTTAAAAGAAATTCTAAATACATGGTGATGAACAATGAACACAGCGCTTAATTAGAAGTCATTTTAATCAAACTTTCCTATACAAACTTTAACAATTATCTCACACGCTATATAAAAAAAAAAATCTGCCCAGTGTGATATCAGTTTCAACAAAAGATGGATTCAAAAATAATCAGTATGAGTTTGCTTTAGTCACTAGCTCATTTGAGGCTGCAGCACTTTCAATGACTCATAGCTTGGCAAAGTACAAAAGTTTTAAGGACCAGATTCAGTAAAGTATATAAGGACAAGTCACAAATTAAGAGTGAATAGTCTCACTGAAGCTGATGGAGAGTTTCAGTGTCGCAAAGTCCTGTGATTTCGCCATAAGTCTCGTGAGATTCCGGTTTGTAGGAAAGCCCTCCTTTCTAAACTGTCCCACTGCAGAAGAATTCCAGTTTTTCTGTCTTTTCCTTTTAATCAACTGTTCTGGTGGCGTGGAAAGCTTTTGAAAGATGGCTTCAGCATGTTCTCGACAAGAAGACTAAGTTCTGCCACCGAGGTCCAGGCAAAGCGCAGTAGCTCGGCTGAGCCGTGGCCCAGGCTGGTGCCAGACGGACGCCAGCAGGGTCTGCCCCCGAGCCAGCTCCGTCCGCAGCTCTGCAGCCTCCGCAACGTGCGGCAAGAACCACGGTCCTTTTCAGCGAGACCTTCTCTACGGGCACGGGCACATCTGTGCACCCGAGTGCATGACCGTAACTGTTTGTCTCCTATTAAGATAATAAAAAGGACCTAACCCTACCAAGGGGCTTTTACTACCATCTTTAAAGTCAGTCTGATCAGAAGGTGGCTGCAATTTCCTGAGAGTATTTTTCTTTTCTATTTTAGAGAGAAAGTATCTAATGTTTGGTATCATTGTGCAAATAGTTTTAATTCTATGTAATTGCTGTTGAGTGAATGCTACACACTGGGGTCAAGACTTGTTTGTATTATTTTAATTAGATTTGGGGAGAGAAAATCCTACCAAATAAAATTATGTGCCTGAAAACAAAATTCAAATAGTAATGATAACTTAGAATATTTTAAAAGCTTTAAAAATTATCTATCGTGTTGTGCTTTACTTTTAATTAAATGCTTAAGCCCTTCAAAGGGATTCATTAACACATCTGCAATTCAGATTAATTCATTTTGTCACTGCTGTTTTGACAGATGGCCATATGTAGGATATGGTATTTTGCAAAGCAATCAGGCCACATGAGAAAAATTTGACAACAGATTGCGCTAATCTTTAAGGAAGTTTAATAATACATTGAAAAATAAAAAGCATATTATAAAAATATATTTTCAATAAAACTGTGCAAGATTGCAGAATTGCGGTTCTCCGATAAACTATTGAATCGCCGTTTCTCTCACTGAGTGCTCTTCGCGTATGTCATTCCTGGATCTTGGAACTGCTTCAGTGTTTAAACCTTAAGGGTTTGTCCTTCTCTCTGATTCATGTACACAACTCCCACTAGCAGCAATGAATTACCCATAAAGAGGAGCTCAGGCAGCTAAAACTTCGCAGCAGCAAAGAGTACATTTGTTATCGCCACCAAATGATCTGTTTTCAGATTCACTTAACACAAAGCCGGCTATTCTCAAAAGTCTTAATCCAGCAAAGAATTGCGACTCTGGGCCAGATTGCAGCAGAGCATTTGAGTTCAGCCTTAGCCTTAAAGCATCCAAGTCCCTTTGGGTTTACAGCTTGAAAATAAGCTTCCTTGGACCGGAGCCCAAGCGCTCAGCACCTTGCAGGCCTGATCCTCTCACCCGGAGGAGCTCATGTGAAGGAACTTTAGCCCGTATTTGTTGAATAAAGTTGCAGTTCTCATCTGCTGCCACTCAGCCAGAGTCCAGACACAGTTATGGAGCCATTGCTTAGCTTTGCGTTATTAATTCTAGCTTAATTTTTTTTTTGCTTCCCCTAAACAGCAACGTCTGTGGCTCTCCTCCGCAGACTCTGAGTACTTCCTGATATTAAGATGCATTGGGTAAATCAAAAAATACACGTTTTTACAAAATTATGGGTTATCTGGTGCTTTTGAACCAAATTCTGCTATACCAGTAGCTTCAGTGAGGCAAGTCACATAAGTCAAATATAGTCTTTTTTTATTAAATACTGATCCAAAGAATGCTCAAAGAAAGGAAGAATGCATTTTACCAATTGTGAAAAATTAAAATGTTGCCTGTGTGCTTTCCAGGTCTACATTATTATTATTAATGTTAATAACAGTGGGATGCACTCCCAGTGAAAAAGGCAGTAGGTGGTCATTATAGATTCAGCACTTCTTAGAAACATCCTGGAGACAATGTATTCATATAGGGAATGAAACCTCTTCATATTATTATTTTTAGATGAAAAAAAATTGTGTCTGGGCTGGGGCTAATGAATTCATCTTTTTGTGTCAACTACACTTGAAAAATTGCACTATGTTCCCTTTATACTCAACAATATCAGAAATGGGACGAAATAAAGCTCTAAAATTCTGTCTTTTTTAACTCCATCATATACTTCAACACAAAGGGTTGTTGCTGTTTTTCAGTCCACTTGTTCGGCATTCAAAACCCTGTCCCTCAAAAGAACATTTTATAATCCTTTTCAGGTTCATTAAAATTGAGGGCCATGAATCAACAGAGAGCAAGCCCTGGACTGGGCAGCAGGGAGAGCTGGGAGAGCTGAGCTGTGGCTCTTTGGGCAGTGGGGGCTTCTAGGACCCACCAAAGGCCCCAGTTACAGGATGCATCAGCCAGTCTCAGCACTGGCACTAGGGTGGCATCCTCCTGCCGTACATTAGATATTCATTTAGTTCTGCTCACGTCTTCATCAGAAGAATGCTAGGAGTCACACCTAGCACCCAAAGCTATGGACGCCATGGGAGACAAGATGCTAACCTCAGTCCCAAAGGCAAAGGGAATGGGTGCTCAAGCAAAGAAGAAAGCAATGATATGACTGTATCACCACCCGCCAGAGGAGGCACCGGAATTAAACTGAACTGCAGCTGGGTAAAAAGACGAACAGCACACGTGGAGCAGACAGACAGTGAAAATGGAGGCCCAGGGAATGGTTTCTTCCATCCCACAGTCTGTGGTGCTCCATGTCAGCAGAGCTCCCTACAAGTGGTCCAAGAGCCACACAGCCAGTGCTTGGGCAACACTGGGATGTGAGCCTCAAAGGGATGATTCACGATCATAACAGAGCAGCCACCAACTGCCCACTCTTCACGCAGACCAAACATACGGAAAGAAACATGGTGGGTGACCCCAAGCTCCCAGGGCAGAAGAGGTGCCAGGTCACAGCTGTGAAGCACTGTCTCCATTTATGAGCTGGCCACTGACCTCTAAATAAAACCACCAGTCACACTTTGGGATCAGACCGCAACAGGAGACAGAGCATGTCCAACTGCCCTTTTCACTTAGACTATATCTTTCCTGTTCTTCTTCACCTTTCATTAGAGGCAGCAAAGCCATGTCACGAGGTAAGAGTGCAGGCTGATCTGCAGGGAGTGTGTTTCACTCCAGCTTAGGGTTGGAAATTCATAGGCTCTAGGACACTTCTAGTGCCGCTTGCTTACAAAGAAACATGATCGCATCACACTTTTGCCACTCTCCAAAAACCCTCTCTATATAAAACCAAAACATCTCAGAAAACACCTTCCTGGGAAGGAAATGGCAATGGGACAAAAAAGTGGTAGAAAAGAACTGATGTCCAAACAGGTAGGTTGCATCTGGTAGAAGAGGCAGATGATAAGGATTGATGCAATAGAAGAGGACTGACCCCACCACAGAGATGCTTGACCACAGAAAGGTGAGACAAGTGAAGCTGATGGGGAGTAGCAGATCCCAATCTAGCAAAAGGCCCAAGCAGAGAGGACTGTGGCACAGGGAGAGATGGGGCATGGGAAACCATCAGGTCAACAGATGGTGAAAAGGCCTCTGTCTGGAAGGGCTCTAATCAGCGACAAGGATAAAACCTCCACAAGATACATGCAGCCATCAAGAAAAGAGGGAGGATTTAGCACATGGTGTTGGAGGTGGACACAGAAGACCAACCACCTACCTATGCACTTCAGGATTTCTCCAGCTCAGCCTCGGGTTTTATCAGGAAAGACAGGCAGGCGTTAAGCTGCTAAGCTGATACTAATGACTAATTAGTAGGAGTTAAACAGTTAATTAGAAATTAGCTAAGTAGCTGCAGGGGGTCAGAAGCAATGCCAGCACAGTGCCTGTGGGAACCGCAAGAGCTGAGCAAGGGTGATGCCGGTGCCATGGGACGGTGATGGCCTCAGTTTTGTTTGTCCAGGCAGGAGAAGGAGGAGCTCTGCCCGCAGCTCTGCAGGGGCTGAAGAGTCACTGTCCTTCAGCTCTTGCCCCTTTTTCCTATTTCAACAAGATGCACATGCAAGTTCCATCACTGCACTTCTCCGCAGATCAGCATGACCTGGCCCAAGAGCCCGTGGGGTCAGTGCACCTAATCCTGGGAAGGGAAGGGAAGCAGCACACAGAAGCTGAGACACCTACAAACTGCATTGCTGAGACATTCAATCTGAAGAGATGCATCTTCAGCCAAGAAACTGTGACTCATGATTTAATTTTTCCAGGACATAAGATTTCGAAGTGATTCATTTGTTCAGAAAAAAACAGTCCTACCATTTTTCATTCTGCGATAATGTTCATTTCATACAGGTTTTACCAATTTCCAATCAGCACAATAAAATCAAACTCCAGGTGATACTCTTCGAGCACCAAGACTTTGAAGCTCCCTCTTCTGTAACTTCAGTAACTATTGCTTTTGAAAATGAACCTAATACTCTAACTCTTTCTTTAAGAAGCTTTTACAGATTCAATCATCTTCATCAGCGCAATTAAAGCAAAGCCAGCATGTTTATTTTGTTTGCAGCGAAGAAACTGATTGAAACCGTATTTATAGTCTTGGAGCAGAGTCAAAGCCCCGCTGAACTATTAGCCAAGTGTGCAGATTATTAATTGCCATAAAAGCCACTTACAATATGCATTTGATATCTGTATTGTTAAAACGTCCACTCTGGTCAAAGTAAAATGGCTCAGCTGGATTTTCTCCTCCCCGGAGTGAGACCAGAAAGCATCTGGTACGAATTTCAGCAAACTAAATACTTCCCCTCCTTTCTGAAGTTCCTATACATACCAAACAATGAGTCTTAGCCTCAAAAAAAGGTTTAGGATCTGGATAACAAACTTGGGAATTCTCCTTGAGCTTAATTTAAAAGCAAAATAAAGAAATAGGGGAAAAGATGGTCTTTAATTTTAAGGGGATTTTTTGTATTAAGCTTTGGTCTAAGTGCCCTTTCCTAGAGATGATCTAAATTCATTCCTCATCAGAGAGGAAAGTGCACTTCTATCAAGTAGACATCACTGACAGATACCAAATTAACAAACTGAAGCCTTATATTTTCAATATAAATCTAAAAGATTCAGTTCTTCCCGAAGAAAATACACAGAGAGCAGCTGCCGGAGCCGTAGCCTTAGCAACCACACCTGCTTCATACTCACGTCGGCTTTCATACATGCTCCTGGACTGGGCCCAGATTTTGAATGGATCTGGCTTCTTCTGCCCAGAACTGTCCGGCTGATCCGCAGCCAGCGCCTCCGCGGCGGTGTAGTCCGGCAGCACCTGCGTGCTGTGAGCGGGGGAAGCGGTGTGCCCGCTGCGGTGGCTGGAGACGCTATGCTGAGAACTGTTTTGGCTGTCTTTCCTTTCAAGTGGTTGCTGTAAGGAAGAAAGCGAGTGGAAAGAGAGAGAACAGACGGTTATTGGTCTTTGAGTGGGTGTTTTCCATCAATTTTTCTCCCTTCTTTGATCAGGGTTTCTGCATGCACAGAAGTAAATATATAAATCACAGCTTTGCTGCCACCAGATAATGCTGGGTACAGTTAAATTCCCCGATGACAGATTTTGATAGGCAGGCTGACAGAAACAGATATGCAAAACAAAGTCATTTATCATAAAAAAAAAAAGCAGTTCACCATCTCGCACATAAAACAAATCTAAATCTCATTATAGGTTACTAGTTTCAGTGCGCTTATTTCTGCCTACATTAAGGCAGAAAAACTCAACAACCTTCTACTCCGAGAACATTAGGGTCTAACTTGAGCCTGCGAGAAAAAGGAAAAACTACCAGATTTCCCTGTGAAAACTTAAACAGTCCCTCTGAAACAGATGCAAGCACAGCCCTTTACTATGAAAGATCACTTTTGCTCTGCAGCTCTTGCAACCCCCACATCACAAGTGGGTGGATAACAGAGTACCACTTTCATGTCTCTGCTTCCCAGAGCATCCGCGGGATTACAGCAGAAAGCGTCTATTTGCAGTTTGATTTCCTTGTTTTAATTGAGTGTATTAAAACAGGAAAAAATACATCCGCCTAAATTCAAGGCTTATTCAAAAGCAGTATGTCAAGAGCTCTGTCTGCTCAATATTTAGCTAAGCAGGGTACATAATTCGTAACTCAAATTCACAACGGTGTGCGCAAATGAAGCCCAAGTCGCATTTGCATCGCCAGGATTTGTACTACTCAATATGCAGCAAAATCCTCCCTCAACAAGAGCTCCTCAAACTGTACAGCAAATGCTTTTTAATGCTCTTTTGAGATGACCTTGGGCTGCCACCAAGGTTGAGTCCAATCTCCCAACTGCTCCGGCACAGGGAACTGGCACGTTCCTGGGGCTGTTGTGACGCAGAGGGTGGCTGGAAAAATAGCATCCTGCAGGTTGTTTTTACAACACCCACAATTGCCTGGCTAAAAGGGACGAGCCACTCGTACCAAGAAAACTCAGGCAAAAATTTAAAGCCTCCTGCTGGCGGGGGGTACCTGGAAACATTGCACCAGGAGTCTCTGCTTTCAGGGACCTCCCCACAGAAAGCCCAGCAGCGGGTGGGAGAAAAGCCAGCAGCAAAGACAGAGCAGATCAGCACGGGGGGCTGAAGTGCACACAGGTCTGGGGACCCCCACCTTTACTCCGCACATGAAACCCCAGGCGGCCGATGCTCCATCACAGCGGGGCTGAATTAATAACAGGGGAAAGTCACTGCACGGAAGTGCCCTCTTTCCGAGTCTTAACAATGATCGTTTCTTTTCTTTTTTAAGTTGCACATATTTTTAGGTTTACACTGAGAAAAAAAAGCAGCTCCAACAGCCCAAATGACTTTGACCTCTCAGTCTTACATTCAAGTTGTTGATCCACTAACAGCATTTTTTTAAATAATATCTCAATTGATTAGAATGTAAAACTGCCTTTGTCCTCTAAAGCAATTTTGAACAAAGCATACCTGCTGTGATTACTCATCTGCAGACTTTCAGTTACAAATATCTGAACCAATTTCAACATTTTTAGCTTTCTAAGTGGTAAAAGAGGCTATTTGCATGCAGCCCTTCAGTTTTTAAATGAAGCCATTTTAAAACATCTATGCTGTGGATAATCACTCCTTTGTAACTTAAAAATGAAAAAAAAGAAAAAACACTTTACAACTCTCAGTCCAGCCATCTGGATTGTTTTGTTTGTTTGGCCAAACTACTAAAATAACTACAAGCATCCTGTGAAACTTCAGGCCAATCTCACTGGAAATAGCTGGTTTACAGAAGTTGGAGTACAGGGACTAAAATGTGAAGCTTTACTCAGCCCTTGGGGAAGTGTTGAGAACTCTCTGAAACCTTTCTGATTTAAAAAGAAACAAAGTTTGAACTTTAAGTGCATTCTCACTTAATGATATGTAAAGGTCTAAATATTGAACAAACGATGAATTCTGCTTCATATTTGGGTTGCAAATGGAAGAGTCAGCATAGCTCAAGCAAAACCACCTCTAAATAAACTAGAGTTGCAATTGCAAATACACAGACGTTTTGCAAGAAACAGGAGAAAACTTCTTCAGGGGGACAGTTGCTTTTCCAAATAGTAACTCCTTTAAAAAGCCTGAAACATCTCTGTTTAGGAGTTGAAGAGGGGAACGGAGAAAGGGGAACGGAGAAAGGGGAACACAACCATGGAAATCATGAATACATGTAATTAAATTAAATCAAGACAATATTAATCAACTTTCACATCACCAGATGAGGTCAAAAAGGTTTGGGGCCAACCTCTTGCATGTCCTGTAGCAGCTGCAGCACGCCAGCAGCGCCAGGACTTGCAGGGGTCCGGCCGCCCCGCTCTCCAGCTGCCCCTGCAATGGGGGCTGCCCAGATGAAGGAGTTCATGCCTTGGTGCAAAGGTGAAAAAACAATCACCTGGGTACTGTATTACAGCCATCAAAAAATAAGTATGTGGAAGGCTGGAGCTTGTCATGCCCTACCCAAGCCTCAGGTGTGGGACGCAGGGCCTGTGCCAGCTTCCCTAGACCCTCGCTGAAACTTTGCAGCGCTCATACCCTGCGAAACGAAAGGTGAAGAAAACGTACTATCGGGAAGGAAGTCTTTCGAGCTGCCCTCTCCCCACTGGCTGAGGGGAACAGGAGCGTCGGTGTGGCCCACATTTCCCCGTGCAGCTGGGGGGGCCACTGCGGTCAGGGTTTGGGCACACATCAGCCTTCCAGGACTTCTTCCCTCCACTGTACCATCCCATTTTCAGCCGCAGGCACTCCATTCGCCAACCCGCTTCTCCCTCAGCAGAGACGCTGGGCGAGCCCGCACGGAGCTCTACATCGTCCTCTGGCTACGGGGAGGGAAGAAAACAGCCAAGGCCATGTGAGCCAGGGAGCTCGGAGCTGCTGTGCGTCCAAAGGAGACAGGAGGAAAACCGGTTACAAAAGCCTCCAAGTGCCCGGAAGATGCTGCAGAGACCCGCATAGCAGAGACCAGCTTGTCATTCGTGCTAAACGAACGACTAATTAAATGTTACTTCGTAGAGTGGCTGGGGAGATTTTTGACACCGGGAGCGGGCTGCAGGCAGAGGTGGGACACCGATCGTCAGCAGCAGCCGCGTACGCCCGTGTCAGGCACAGAAACCCGCAGCAGAAGGGGCGACGGTGGCCGGGAGCGTGTCCTGCGGCACGAACGGACACCAAAGCTTTTTGGCACGGGATTCTCCAGGCATAAAACTGCAAGAGGGAAGGGTTGCTGTGGTTTTCTCCCACCGCATTTCGAGGTGGGGTGAAAATAACGGTCTCTGAATGAAGAGCGATACGTTGCAAAAACACTCATGCTGTGGAACCAGTTTCTCCTCCCGACAAACACGGTTCACCAGCAGAGCCCCAAGTGCTGCCTATTCACCCGAAATACGGGGCAAGTCTCTTGTCAGGGACAGGCTGTGCATAGGAATTGCATTTTTGGCCACAATTCAGCTATGCTGGCAATGTATTTATTTACACCCAAAAGAAAAATCAGATTTTTGGAAGAGCTTAGCACTTTCTTCCCCCTGCAGTGATCCTGTCTTCTGATGATCTAGCTGCAGACTTTGTGCTCTAGAGCATTTTGAAGAAGCTGGTCCTGGCAGCAACAGCAAGCTGAGCTAGAAATGGGAATCTTTGCCCCCTTGTGGAGTATTTTGATGCAAGGAACAGGAAAAAAAAATAGGGGAAAAAAAAAAGAAAACAAAAAGTTTGTTGTCATCCATGTTGTATCACGATAAATGCCAAAGAAATTGCTATACTAGAGAACTTGCACACTGAAAATGTATATCCCCAGATGGTCAATACAAAAATATTACCCGTTTTCATCTAAAGAAGAATCAACGGGAAACCGAAAACAAACAAGCAGCGCAGCGAGCTGCTGTGAGCATACCCTTGGTGGGGAGGAAGGAGGAAGAAGGGACTTGGAAGTGCCCAGTCTCAGGTATGGCTGCAAACTTTTTTTTTTTTACTAATTTGGCTCTTTCACCAAGGTTGAAAAACTCCCCTTAAAAACCAAGAAAAAAAGCAAAGCTCATCAGAAAATACACACAGCCTGAAAAATACAGCCCAGGAAAACTGAGTTTAAGGCAGAAGAACATTCCCAGACCGTGCCGCAGTCCCAGCACTAAGAAACCTTTCCAAGGGCCTAGAACATCTCTTCCCCGCTGGGAGGTAACCAACAGCCTGAAGTTGGCCTCCTGGGAACACGGGATTTGGGATGGTAGCTAAAAATAGGGCTTGTCTGAGAAAGAGAGAGCCGTTGGCAGCGTTGGGAGTGTGTCCGGGCTTGGGGAAAGGATACGAGATAAGAAGAGAGGACCTGTCACTGCACCGAGCGACGCAGAGGAAGATGGAGACCCGAGCTCGTGCCTTCCCTGATGCAGCAGAAGAAACAAAGCATGAGCACGAGTTAAGAACGGTCCAACTGCTCCCGGCTTGGATGGATGCTGTCCTCTAACCGCAGCCGTTTCCTCATCAAGGAATGATGGAAAACGTTCCCGCTGTGTAGGGCAAAGGGAGCTGGGGAAACGGGCGGCGCGTTCAACCCAAGGGCCGCCGCCGGCCG
>NW_010551335.1:1934-43443 GCF_000687285.1 Phaethon lepturus | reverse complement strand
GAGTTAGTGAATTGGAGAAAGCAATCGTAAATATTTCATCTGAATTAGCAATTATGGCCTTACAGGAAGAAGTCTCACAAATAAGTGAAATAGCTCTACAAAATAGAATGGCCTTGGATACCAGGAGGGGTATGCACAGTAATAAACACTAGCTGTTGTGTTTATGTTGGTTAGTCTGGGAGAATTACTACAGACTTACAAGAGCTTTGGAAACATACCCAAATTTTACATCAAATATAAAAGGATGATACTGCTTATGGCTTTCAGGAGATTTGGTCTTGGGTAACGTCCTGGATTCCTGATTTGTCATTATGCATCAAGAAGTTAATAGTGGCAGGAATTTTGGTTGTAATATCCTTTGTATGTATATTTGTGATTTTACAATGTCTATCAAGTGTTGTACTTCAATAGTAGGTAAGACAACAAAGTAAGGTGGGACTTAATTAAATAAAATTAAATAAGTCCCAAAGGGGGGAATTGTTGTGCTAGGTTTGTGGGCCTACCACCTAGCACCCAACTCTGTGCAGATTTGGAATAAACTGATATCTCGTCTCTGTGTGTGAAGTTGGCTTATTGCACACCGGGTAACAAATCCGGCTTTTCGGACAACAGCTTGTGCATCTACTTGTCCTGTCCTCCCTTCCAAATGCTCAGACATACCTGACAGCAGGGCAGTGGTCTCTAAGGTATTATGGTGTTACTGGTTTTGTAAGACTAGGTGTTGGGCAGAGGAAAGGAAAGTCCCAAAAGCGACATCATTAGCTTTGTTATGCCAGGGGTACTGTAGTCCAGGTCATAACATGCCCTCACATCCTTTGCTGGGGCCCTCAACCCCTCCAGGATGAGCTGCTTGGGAGCTGCTCCTTGCTCCTTGCCCATTGCCTTGAATGGCATCGATGTTCTCCGACTCACCTCCATGCCCCCTTCTTGAAAATCCAGGTGGGAGTGTTGTCTTTGATTTGGGCTGGGGTTAGCTGAATGACTGTCCTTGTGCTGGGAATCCATAGAGCGTGCAAACCCAAAAGCCCTGAAGTGGTTGGCTTCTATTTCTAGCTGTGACGATCAGCCAAAGGCTTGGCGCGGGTTTGCTTATGCTCAAGATAGTAAATCTGTCTCTGCAAATTTCTCTGTGACAGACAGACATGCCACGGATGGGTGGCATGAGTAGGAGGGGGCTCTGTTTCCAGACAAGCACCCTCCTCCTCTGCTTCTCCCCCAGCCCCACCACCCACTTAGTGGATTCCCAGGGACCCCTGCTCCCCAGCTCACTGGCAAAAGCAGCAAAGGCTCCCACTAACAACAAGGAGGAAAGGGCTGTGAGGAATGGCAAGGTTATCTGCCCCAAAACAGAGAGCAGGGTCCTGAGATGGGCCCCAGGGTATCAAGACCTCAGTTTGCTTCCTTGTCGGTTATGCTGTTGCTGATGGCAACTGCTTCGCTCTGTCATGCGGGCTTGGTTGTGCCTGTTCCCCCTGCCCCTCTCCCCAGCAGCTGGGGCCCCTCTCCATGATGGTCCCCTGGCTGTGGCACCCTCCCGCAGGCTCTTCCCCAGGGCCAAACAGGGCCTGGAGCCGGTGGGAGGTGGCAGTGCCATATCTGTGGTGGAAGGGACAGACAGCCTGGAGAAGGGGACAAGGCTGGTGCCATGGTGTGCCCCACTGGCCAAGTAGGGCAAGGATGGAGAGGAGAGGAAGCAGAGTGGGACGGGGGGAGCGGAAGCTGGCTGCGGACTGTGTTTTATAGCTGCTGTTGTTCAGCCCCATGGAGCATGGTGGGGAGGTGCAGAGTGAGGAGCCCGACCCCGCTCCTGCGTGGGGCTGTTGTTCCCCTGTCACACTGCAGCTCCCTGCAGCGCTGGCAGCCCAGTCCTGGAGCCAGCACCAGCCATAGGCTCAATTTCACCACGATCATCAGCAACCCGAAAGACAGAAATGGGCTGGAGGTACACTCTGGTTGTCCTTCTGCCTTTTGATTCAGTTTCTGGGCAGCAAGGCAGATCAGGTAAAAGAAATGCGCGCTCAGGAGGACACACAGACATGCAGCTATTGCGGGAGAAGCTGGGGTGCTGGAGTGAGCCGTGAAGGGGGCTCAGGGAACCAGCGATGTGACAGGCAGGGCAGGCACCCGCAGACCCTACAGCCGAAGGCAGGTCATGGGCCCATCTGTTCTGCAGGCTGGGGTGCGTGAGTTGGCCCTTGTGGCTGGCGATAGCACCCTTGCCTCACCCAGAGCTGCTGATCTGGACATTCACCTTGTTTTGTATCTGCTGTAAACACAAGGTCACTGCTGGGTCTGTCCTTCTTCCTTCCACCCTGGGGATGCAGCCGCTCTTAGCCTGGGGAATGGCCCTGCAGCCCTCAGTGTCCTGCTTGCAGCTCCTTTCCCTCTGATGCTTTGGAGACCCTGATATGGGGATTTAGATCTAGCTAGCTAACTGGAATCTGTGTCTTCTGCTACCTGTTCAGGCCCACAATTTTTTATTACTTCATTCTTATTTAGCAATTTAGTTTCCCAACAAAATCAAAGCCTGCTGAAATCAAGTGGAGTTCAGACACGTATATGTGAGTTAGCTCACAGTGGTCATCCCGACTTGTGGCTGTCAAGAAAGTCCCTGTGCCCTTTTCCCTTGTCTCCTGAGCCACTTTTCTCCACTGCAACTGCTGGACATCGGCTCAGGTGGTAGGGTTTCATGTCACCACAGGAGCAGCTGCAGGCTAGCAGCGCAGAAGAAACCCTTTTTTGGGCCCAGTGGCTTTTCAGGGAGCTCACGGGACTCAGCAGATTACAGGCACGAAGGACAGCAGGCACCAGGCAGGCAGGGATGGGTAGGAAACAGCCTCAGCAGCAAGCCAGCAGAAGCCTTTTTCTCAGGAGCAGCTTGAGGTCAGCTTTGTGCCTCAGTGCTAAGTGCTGTTTGGGGGAGGCAGAACCCTGACCAAGGCAATCCCAGGTGCTTGCTTTCAGGCAGGACAGAAGGAGCTAAAGCCAAGCTCTACAGCTGTCACTCCAGCCTTGCAGATCTCTCTCTTCAGTGGCTACACAGAGCTCCTCATAACTCTCCTGCTGCTGTTTTACTGATGGTTCCCCTCCCTGGAAGCACAAACCCACTGTGATAAATTATTTTCCTATTTCTTACTACCTCAAGATCTTCCCAGCTAAGGTATAACGACAGCAGATTTCTGTTTAGCAGCCCAGTACCTGCAATAGTAGCTGGGGGTCAGCACAGGTTATCGTTAGAGTGATAGCACAGAGTGGGCCAGAGAGATCAGATAATGCAGAAGAGCTCCAGGAGCTGAAAAAGAGGGTGAACTTGATGTCCAAGCCTTTGGGACAGCTGTGTATCATCTGTCATCACCAAGCCCCAGGCTTGGGGAGTCCAGGCAGTGATAAGGGGGTCCTTGGCTGAGGAAAGTGCTCCTGCCAGACACGTCTCCTCCTATGGAGGGGCAAAGACAGGCACGTAACCACACGTCTCTCCCTTCTGGGGCTTGTACAGCACTGGGCACAAATGGGACCATACTCTGACGAGGTCCCTGGGGGACTGTAATGAAATTACTGTCCTGACTGCAGTCCTTACCAGAGTTAGCTGTTCATTTCAGGTGTACGCTCAGGTCTCAAAATAGACAAGGGTCTTTTTAGGAGCTAGTGAGTATGTTTTATTTATTGGGTAGTGTTGATATTTCATTTATTGGGTCCTCCATCAGGTTCACTAGTGAAATGACCATCAAGAAAGACAGATGCCTACCTCAAAGAGCTGAAGTGACAGGCAGATGGTTGGCTAAGTAACACGGGAGAAGTCTTCTTCTACAGATGTGTACAGGTGCTTGGTAAATAATATATGCACAGCAGAGATTCTCATACAATGTCTACTTTAGGAAAATGTATGGTATTAAAAAATGTCCTCATTAATCTTAGGCTTAGCCAGCCAGCAGGGTTGTAAATGCTTGTGTACCCAACATATGACTCATGCAGTGTATTTTGCTGATAAATGTACAGGAACATTTTCCAGTACAGGCATGGTTGTAGGTGGGAGACAGTGAAAAGAGAAATCCCAAATAATTTAGCCCAATTGGCATCAGAAAGTATTGTAAATAGAGAGGAAAAAACATCAGTTAAAGCCCAGGAAGAACAAAAGTGTCTTTGTTGGCAAGAGTCTTTAAAGAAAGGTTCTGCTATGGAAAAAGCTCTATGCAACTTTTAGGACTGATATATGCTATAAGTCATATGTGTGATTTTATGTGATTTTTGGCACCTGCATTGAGTCTTAAAATGCCATCCTTTACCATGTATGAAGAGAAAAAAGAGCAGATAGTTTCAGCACCACAGACCCCAACCAACACTGACCAAACCAAGTGAGGGAGGATGTTGAACCCAAGAATCCTCATGCCTGCGGCACTGGTGCCTTGCTCTTTTTCTCGTGCATCTGTCCTGGGTTTCCTCCCAGTGTCTGGCTAAAAGAACGACGAGCCAAAGTGGAAAGAGCTCTGAAAGAGGCTTCTTACCACACAGACCACTGCCAGAGCTGCATAATGATGTGGGATGGTTTTGGATGAAGACTTTTCCTTACTGAGGATATCTTAAAAAGTCTTCATGTTACATTTTGATACTTCATTTTGTAGTAAATACTGTTGCAGTGATGGAGTAACAGAGGTCAGTGTGAAACACTATGGAAAGGGAAGGTTATTTTATTTTAAGCCACACTGATTTCACTCAGACTAACAGTCTCATAACCACATACTCACAAGCACCCAGATGCATTTGTTCACACTCTTTGGTTTTCTTGCAATCACACAGAAGATTCAAAGCACAGGCTTTGAACTCCTCATCATGTCTCCTGGGTTTCTTTTAGTTTGACCACCATATGTTCATTTTAGATGCATCTTTTGCATCCTTCAGGAGCTGGCAGCGACTGTGGTCTTCTGTCTCTCCATCTTTTCCCACCTCTAAGTATCATTAGGTCTCATCTTCTGTCTCCTCATTTAGGTGTCTTATGGCTTAATCTTGTTCTTTATTTTAGCACCATCTCTAATGGTTTGAATTTTTCTTTTTATTAGTCTTAGGTGTACTCTGTCCCTTGTTTTAGGACATATTTTACTTTAAACTCTGCTTTGTTTTTCCCAGTCTGGATGTCCAGAGAATCTGTGTGTCAATATGCTGGGATCTTAATGATCTGCTAATCTAGGTGCCATCAGTATGTGCTGTTCTTGTAGCCCTTCTTATGCCTTTCTTCCCAGTGCTTTCACACCCAAACCTCTCCTTTTGTTCTCCATTTATACTATTCTTATTGTTTCTTTTATAATTTAAAGGAAATTATGACCACAAATGACAAAGACATCCCTGGTAAAGTGGAGTCCAATGTCATTTCAGGAGGAAGGAAAACCTAATTGAAAAGTAATAAAAATTTATCAGATTTATCTTTCCTTCTCCTTTCAAAATTCTTTCCTGCTTTATGACAACATGAAATTCCTTCATAAGAAAAATTAATTGTCAAATTTAATACAAATAAGCAATAAATATGTATCCAAAGAGCATATAATTAGTGTGTGAAATTCATTACTAAGGAAGGTCGTCAAGTTGAATGACTTAGCTAGCATGTGATGTTAGGAACATTAATATAATTTGTAGTTATGCACAGAAGGATAAGAGTAATCAGATTTCATGCTTCAAGGAATAAGAATGTCTGTCTTCTTGCCACAAACAGCATTTCACAATTAGCTGGATATCGTGCATTTCCCCCACCCTGTAGCCTTCCTTTGAACTCTATCAGATATTGACAACAGAGGGCAAGACCAGGGGCTTGGTGTGCCACAGAAAAAGTTATTTACTTACTAAAGACAAAATTTATGATACCATGGATACTGAACCCAAGATAGAACAAAGAAACATATATAACACTACAGGGGTACTTGTAAATATTTCAGTTTTCCTGCATTCAAGACAGACAGAATAGAAATGTTTCAGCTCAATCTTGGCTTCACAAGGACTGGCAGACTTTGGATCTAAGATGCTAGCTAAGTTTGTTATTGAAAAAAGAGGCTTTACTAATACCCTATAAAGTTAAAATTAAAACAAAAAAAAGAGGTTTTTTTTTTTTTTTTTTTTTTTTTTACCAGATGGTTGAGAAGAGTAAAACCAGCTGCTTTCTTATCACTCTGCATGTCTGGACAGGAAATAAGACGGATAAATCTTATCTGATCCCAAAGAATGAATCAGGTCAGGACATTTTTGTGCTCATGGTAAAGCAAGGGGAATGGGGGTAGAGAAGGGAGAGACATTTCTGCTCCCCTTTCTCATAAGAGTGCAACCCAGAAGCACGCTCTGTTTTTATAGTCAGAATTCAAACTTTTGCTTGCTCAGTTTTTCATAGGATACTTGAAGTACAAGCAATTCTAGTTACTTATATGGATTATTTAATCCTTACACAGGAGCCTCTGCCAATTTTTTCAACATCCAAATAATATTAACATTATCCTCTCCCTTCCTTCCTTCCCAGACAGCAAGAGAAATAGGCTGATCAGTGTATGTGGACATGTGTGGGTGGTGGTGAAGCCAAAGGAAGGGACAGAGTTAGCTCTTAGCCCTGAATGCTTTGGTTGCTTTAGTCAGTGAATTAAATAACCTTGGTCCAGCTTCTGTGAAATTTTAGTCTTCTGTGCTCATGAACTTCCCGTTACCAGTAATCTTTTTTCATTGTTTCAGCCAAACACAGCTGTTCTGGGAAGTTCTGGCCAACAGAGAGAGTCAGTCTTTGAGGTAACTCAATGATATCCCATGGTGAGTGCTGAGTATGGGAGTCGAACGCTTGAGCCAGGCTCACTTTTTGCAGCAAACAGAAATGGAGAGCAATGAGTTCCCACTGAACTGTACTGCTGACCCCAAATGCTCCTGTATTTATATCCAGACCGAGTTTTTTCCATGACACTGGGCTTCATTTTGAAGTCTGATGGATTACAAGGAGTAACTTCAAGGACCACAATTCCATAGACTGTGGCTGTGAGGTTGTGCCTGGCCACTAATCTCTGAATTGCAATAGTTTAAAGATTTTCCACCACCAACAGGATACAGCAGCTAAAAAAAACCCCAATCTACCAACCAACCAGCCAAACAAACCCCATAGCTCACCAGTTAGAGACCTCTCCTTATGGTAGTGGCTAATGTGGAGACAGGCCCACATTCCGTAGGACACTGCAGGTGGAAGAAGAATTATCCTCTCACCATCTAGATTTGGTCAGGGAGGCTGGATCTGGACTTTTTCATGGTGTTTAATTTCAGGCCTGCTTTTTGGCACTGGGATACTGAGCAACCAGTTGTCCCAGAGTCCAGAGTGACACTCCTGAGGTTGAACGTGCAGGTATGCTCCATATCCACGGGCAGGAGAAAGTCACTGGAAGTCATCACGTAGGATGGAAGGGGGAGTTTCTAAAATGCACCTTGGCACAAAATGATGGAGGAAGCAGGAAAAAAAAAAATAGCTGTGAGCTGGCATGGGAACCTTCTTCCTCCACAGGGCACTGACACTATCTGTAAGCTTCAGATGGTGGTTTCTACAACACTCTGAAGACTATACATAGATTCACTTTGTTAGAAGAAGTTTCAATGAGAACCATTACATATTTTCACACTAGAAACTTTTATTTTTGCACAAAGCTGTAATGCTGGGGTCAAAATTCTTCTCTGGGGAAAAGGTAGAAACAGATTTCAAAGATACGTGTTTAAATATTTTGGGGGAAAAAACACACTTATTTTTTAGGAAATTACTCTTTTCTCCCCACCCTGCCACTGAAATGGAAATGAATCATTTCAGTTATTTTCAAGAAAATTCGTTTGATTGCTGAGAAACTAGATTTCTCCTGTTTATGTGCTCCCCCCTTTCTTGTAATCTTTGGAACTTTTAAAATCTAGTTTTGAAATGTGTAAATCTGTGCTTTTCCCAGGTTGAACTAGCTTTTGAACTAGTTTTAGGGTTAATTTTGGGTAGCTGAATGAGTTTACTGCCAGAGTTAACACACGTTCAGATATGTATATCAAGTTCCTTAAATGTCTGAAATATGTTCCGTTTATTTTTATTTCATAGTCTTTTGACTAGCTCCTGTGTTTAAAAAACATTTCTCTTTCTAAAGCTTAGTGTCAGTATGTTAGTTTTCAGCACGATTTATTCCATGAGGTTGTTGACTTTAATTATATTGTGGATATTCGGACACTGTTACTTAGTGGCTCAATTATACTCGCTTCTTGGATCAGTTCCTAGGTATTACTTAGGACTAAATGAAAAAGCAAAAATAAAGTCTTGTTTTCTCATGTGCTGTAGAACTAGTTGTTCCAAAAAGCACTTGTTTATCATGTTGAGAAATCGCTTCCTAAGCCATAGACCATGTGGTGGTTGACTAACTTACATCCTGAAACACAAGAGCAAGCTTGGAAAGGGCTGTCCAGATCAGTGAGTCCCATTACTTGATACTCTGAGCAACCTGGGTTTGGATATCTTGCTCTCTCACAGAGCTGATAGGGTTTATTCCCTTGCTGCAGCGCTCAGAGACTCTGCTGAAGCCTTCCTCCCTCTCCTGGTGAAGGACGCATGGATATAGATTATGGTCCTAAAGACACAGAGGCTGGAAATAGGACTTCTCCTAATCATGAAAGCTGTGGGCTCTGAAACAGCCCCTGGAGGAGTACTGGAGACAAAACCTAGTTGCTAGTCCCTTGTCCTGCTGGAGAAGCCTTGTGGACAACACAAGGAAGGAGAGGCTTGGTGGCTCCTGTGGGAGCATGTAAGGGCTATGCTTAAAAGGTCTGTCATTTTGGGGGTGACTGCAAATCACCTTGCCTTGTTAGTCCTCATCTACACCGCTTCCCACAGGAAATCTTTTTCCATGAACATGGGTGACCTGGGCCATACAGAGGATTCCTGCTGAGGTCTCTCACTGGTATCTTATCTAGGAGCACTAACAGGTGCCCATCTCTGCTGGCACATTCTCAGTAGACATCTCAGAATCAGTCTTCCGTGATCACCTTTATGATTGTTGGTTCATAGTTGTTCCTTTTGTTCCCCGTTTCCTTCCAGTTTATGACCTCTTAATTTACAGAAGGATTCTTACTGCTAATCCCCATAGAAGACCTTGCCATTGTGCTATTGCATATTACTCTGTTTCTATTGCTCCAGCTTTCAAGGACATCCTTTTCGTCCTGTATGAGCTTTGAGGCCTCCTTTCCACTGATGTTGCTTTCTTGCTCTGTGTTATCAACAAACTTCCTCAACAAGTATTTCCTTTTTAAGCCAGTCATTAATGGAAATATTCAGGAAAACTAGTCCCAAGAGAAATTCAATTAGTAATTTCTCAACATTTCTCCTTTCCACCACTCCAGCTTTTGCCCCATTCGTCTGGTTCCTTACCATCTCACAATTTTGGCTTTAATGCCCATTTTCTCCAACTTAACTAAAAACTTGCCAGATAGCATTAGGGCCAAAGTTTTTCCAGTATCTAGGTAGATGAGGATGACCAGATCTTCTGGGTCCTGATTTCTTTCAGGGTTCAGCATGTCACAGGGCTGAATATTCAGCTGCCCCTGAATGGTGGTAGAAGAGGGCAAGAAACATCCTCCTCTTTGCACTGTTTTTTGAAGGTGGCTCATGACTATGTATGCTATGTCTTCAGGACAGCTCAAGGTTGCTGTTCTCAGGCTCTGAGGGCCAAGAGCTGCTTGTACAAGGACACATGTAATATGGTACCTTGTTGCCACAGGTAGGTCTGAAATTTCCCCAAACTCATTGAGTGCTGTAGGAGCTAAAGATCCCACCCTTGGACAGGAGCATCTCACTGTGTGAACCAGGCAAAAAAGTACATAGATCAAAAATGCATGTGTTGGCTGTAAGGTGACAAGGGGTCCTACAAAAGTGCAGCAAACTTTTGTAGCAAAAAGCTACACTCACCAGCTGTTTGGTTACTGAATAGATGTGATAGGTTTTCTTTCTTCACCTCCCGAGCCGCTGATTCTGCAGCTGGTCATCCCCTCCGTCTCACCTTTGCTGAGTTCAGTCCCTCAGGCTGTGCCTACCCTTGCTGAAGGACTGGACCTGCCAGCACCCATTCTGAGCACGCACCAGGCCTGGATCTCTGCTGAGCGAGGGAGCACTGCTGCCGCTTGCTCGCCGCACGGGTTCAGCATCCCAGCATGGTGCACGCACCTCTCGGCTTAGCTGTAGGCAGGGACAGAAACCCAACAGCCCAGTCCAGCCAGCACATGTCCTGGGGTTGTCTGATGTGTTGTCCATCACTGTTGTAGATCTGTGAGCAGTGAAGGTGCGTCTCAGGGGCTTGGTTTTGTGTAAGCCAGTTCTTTGCCTCATAGGATTTGTCACTTTTGGAGGTTTCAGAGCTGCCTCCAAAAGCAGACACCTTTGTTATGTGAGTTTTCAGCCTGACATTAGCCTGTGATTTGGGAGCTGGGATCAAACAGTTGCAAAAGGAGCATGAAAAGAGATGGGAGAAGACTCCTGGCCTCCTGCTCGCCATGGAAGAACAAGTGCCCTGGCCAGCAGCACAGCTCTAGTTAGACCACGGCCAGGGAAGGAGGAGGTGGAATGGGGGCAGGGGGGTACCTCAAAGAGGAACACTGGAGCTTGTCCTCAGACCTCTGCTCACTCACTTCTTCAGGGGCAGAAAGCCAGCCTGGATGTAGCTGTGCCCCCACTGGCCCCGGTGTCTGCTCTGGCTCTCTTCTCTCCCTCTTGGCTCAGTTCCGCGAGGCTGTTGGTTTCCTGGCTGTGGGCAGAAGGTGTTTTTGAGGGAGAAGGTGGGAGCCTGGGGGTGGATCGAGAGTGGGAGACAGAAGAGGGGAGGAGTCACTGATCAATGCTAATAAATAAAAGGTCCCTCTTCTTCAGTCCAGGGTCCAGGACGCCGGGAGAGCTGCCCCTTCAGACAAGAGCTGCCGGCTGTCGGGGAAGGGACGGCTTAGTGAGTACGCAGGGACCGCCTTGCTTTTCCTGGACGGCTGCTTGTTATTAATGCCTTGCTGGTGCTTCACAGCTGCAAAATGTTAGGAGTGGTTTCTGTAGCATGCATAACATTGTGCTTCTCCATTCCAGCAGGAGACAGGTCAGAGGGTTGCTTTTCTGATCTCTGACTTATTTGGGGAACTGTGGGCATTTGCGGGCAATTCATCTTAGCTCCTCTTTCTGTATTTCTAACTGTTGGGTGCTGCTAGAAAGCAGGGGGATTGGGCTCACTGTGCTGCATGGGTTGTTACCTCTGGGGCAGACCACTGGTGCTGGGGAGGGGAGGTGTGTGCTGGAGAAGTATGGAGTGCAGGGGAAGTAGGAAGGTGATGTACTTTTGCAAGGGAAAGTGTTCCCTGAAGGACATTTGTTAGTACAGGGCTGTGCAGCCAGCATGTTCATTCATCCCTTGGAAAATGCATTGCCTCTGTGGTGAAGAATGAAACGTTTGAGTTAAAGTGGTGTTTGTGGCTCTTCTCCTGTGGTTGATGGCCGGGGATGCTCCAGGCATTCTAGGATCAGAGTCCTCTGAAATGGGAGCAGAGTCTTCCAGGGAGCAGAGCGCTCTCTCCTGAGGGAAGACAGATAAATAAAGAGGGTTTGGCTGGAAAGCGTGTTGGAGTTTCCCACTGTGCAGCCTCACCTTCATTCCAAAGTACTCCCAGCATCTTCCTCTCTGTGCCCCACTGCTTTCCCACTGGGCTCTCTCCTTCAGCCTCCCTCAAGCTTCCCTTTCTTGGCAGCTCCCATGAGCTCCCAGAGTGTACAAGACATTCAGGAAACATATAAAATCCACATACGACATTAACTCCAAAACTCTGGTCTCTAAGGAATGCAAACCATCCCAGAGCAGAGAATTCCCTTAAAGAGACCGGAGTGGCAGGACATGGAGGGACAGCAGAAAAGTCTCAGTTCTCCTCTGACCTCATGTCTATAGCAGACTTAGGGCTTTTGCCTCAGCACAACCTAGTTTTCCTCCTTATCTCAGGGTGAGCACTGAATGGGCAGGATGTGGACTGTATGGGGGGGCATTGATGGTGCAGGACTAAGCTGCTCTCCGCATGGGGTGGGATAACAGGGAAGAAAAGCAATTCTTTCTCTTTAGTCTGAAGGCCCTTAGTTTCTCTCCCAGAGACCACAGGCTTCAGGCAAAGGCCATGAGCTTGGCATTGAAAGGGTACGTTGTAAAGCCCAGAGTAATCTTGTTCCACTGAAGTTTCACTCCCCATTGGGGAAAGATTAGGCTCTGGCTGGCTGTCCCTGTAATTCTTGGCTGTGTCACCTGCAGCGTGGCTCCCCAGACCAGCCTCTGCAGGTGACAGCAGTGACAACATCACACTGGCTTGGGGGGAATGGTCTGCACCCAGAGTACACTCAGCCTGCACCCTGTCAGTGAGAAATGGCTGCATGTAGACATGGACAAAACAGGCGGTCACCACAGCTTCCCTCCTTGTCTTGCCTCTAGAAAAAACTACTCTCCTTTGCTTTTCAGCGAGCAGGGATAGCCATCTCTGCAACTCCTTTTTTCTTCTTTCACTCCCTCCTACTGTACCACAGAGCTGAAAAGAGGAACACCCTGTCTTTTGTCCATCGCTGCTGTACATGGCATTGATGCCAGACAAGCTCTTTGGGTGCTAGAAGGTGAGGTAATGTTCCCAGAGACTGCTGGCCTGGGACATTCATCCATGCATTCAACCGTGCACCTGAAAAGCCTTGCATTGACATCTGCTTTGGTGCCCAGTGGGGCAAAGGCTGGCAGTGCTAGACCAGAGAGGCAGCAGTCCTGAGAGATATGGTTACCTATGCCTTCACCAAGATGTTGTCCCTTGGGCTGGAAGAGCAGTGTAAGGTCAGGACCACAGTGAGGACCTGCAAAGATAGGAGTTCTGGGTGCTGCTGTCATCTCAATGCAAAAATCATGATCCCTCCAGCAGAAGAAATTCTTCTAGGTTGCTGCTTGTCAATCCTGGAGCAGGAAAGTAAGAGAGGGGAAGGGGCAGTAGTGTTGGATTCCTTCTCTGATGACTGTCAGGCTGGGACCGCAGCAGAAGCCAGCTAGAGGGAGGGGGCCCAAGTGGGGATGGAGTGTTTGAAGCCTCGTTCTCCAAGTCTCTGTTGGCAAAGCTGACAGAACATTCTGGGCTGGCTATGTCCAGACAGAGGATGGTGAGGGCAAAGGGGGCAGATCAGAGGAAAAATTAGAAAGGCAAACATTTACATTTGGGATCAGCACACACCTCTCCCTCCAGGCCCCCGGCAGCCCCTGAAATTCCTTCCACTTGCACAGGCCAGCTTTTCTGAACATGGAGTGCTAGTGACATGCTTGCCTGTAAATTATGGCCCCCAGCCCTGAACTGGGAGAGGAAGGAGGCATGCCCCCTCCTTCCTGAAACCTGACTCAATCTGCCAATAGAGGATGTTTTGTAATGGCTCCACAAAGAGTGTGTACCAGCCAGCCGTCGCCTTCCCCAGGCTCTTTCATGGGCCCCCTCCTGGCTCTGTTTTCATAACAAACATTCCACTGCTAATTTTGCAGGCAGCCCAGGATCTCCAGCTGCCCTCAGTGGGAAGAGAGCGAGACGCAGCAAGAGAGACAGAGTGAGAGATTCCTCCCTGCACTGGCACAATGCGCACTCTCGTCATCCTTACGCTCCTGGCTGTATTGGTGATGGCTGCTACTTGCTATGGTAGGTGACCTTTTCTACTGGGTAGAGTGATAACTCCAAACCTGCAGACACCTTTGGGTCCTTTCAGATGTTCTTTATTCAACTTTGTGTCTTCTTTCCCCTTGATCTCTTGCCTGCTTTTCTGTCCTAGTATCAGGCTGTCCTAGCCCTGCTCCAGATCTGTCAGCTTCAAGTCACTGTGATTTGTGGTCCAGCATGCTACAGCCCTTTCCACTCTGTCCCAGCTCACCTCGCAGGCTGCTCCCCTTTCTGCCCCTTTGTTGTCTGGACTACAATAAGGTTGCTCCATTCTAAATTCCTGAACACCCTAAACTCTTCATATAAATGCTAGGTCATGCCACTGATCCCTTTCTCTTCCTTTTAACCAGGTGCCTGAAAACCTGGCTTCTCTGATTTCTGTGTGCAGGTTCTATTGATCTGTGGTGTATGAAAGCCTGTGAATCCCATCAGTACAGTGTCTAACCACACGTTTTACTCTTTCTTTCCCCAGAGTCCCATGAGAGCATGGAATCCCATGAGTATTACAGTAAGAGACTGCTTTACTATTTTCTTGAATTTGAAGTGTGCTACAGACATCTCCAAGACCATTTCCTTGTACTTTACTGTGAAGTTTAAATAGGCAGAACCACTCAGCCCAAGATAATTGAATTTACTGGGTGATGGAATTGCAGAATAAATAGGAAGAGAGTTAAAAAAAGACTTCACATGTTTGGGCACAAGTGCATACCAATATGTTTTGCAAGGGATATAATGAGAATTGGAAAACAAAGAATCATGAACTTAGATTCCTGCTATATCCACCTAAAACAGGTTAAGTGACAATAGAAAAGGGACATTACTCAAAAAGCTATATGATGAGCAAAGAAAGAGGTACTGCAGAAGCCAGTGATATGATTTGTACTTCCCCAGGGACAGGGAGAGCCTCACTCCCAGCACCTTGGAAGAAGCAGGTGGGATGTGTGGGCAGGAGGGATGCTGGGTCTGGAAGAGAGAGTTAGTGTCACAGAAACATGAAAGGGTGGTTTGTGTTTGTTCTCACCATAGAACAAACAATAACCTGGACCGGTTAGAGAACAGATGGTTTCAAACTAAAAAGAAATTAGACCATCTGGGAGAAGGACTTCACAAAACAGCTGGTCAGAAACACGAAGGCACATGTGTAAGCCAATACATACCAAAGTACCAAAGACATCCAGACTCCTGAACTCTGCAATAGGACTGTGATGTTTCTCAAAAAGGACAGAAGGGACCTTCAGGCACATCAGTCCAAAATTTCCATATGGACTGCTCAGTGACTGCCTAACCTTGGAGGCAGACAGACAGACTCAGGCCCTTCCTGTTTTTACCTATAATTTCATGATTCTACTAATTCTACCGAGCATGCCCAGACTTCCCATGGTCTGCACAGCACGGCACCTGCCTCTTGGCCAAGCTCCACTCACTCAGAGGACCTGTGGCAGCAAAATCACAGTAGCTTTACCCCAAGTGACTTCAGTAATAGCAGAGCTCGAGCAGCATGTGCACTTCCACGCAGCCGGCACAAGCCAGAGGGAGAGGCTGTGCACAAACCAGCAGGGTGGGCAGCAGCGAATATTAAAAGGT
The DNA here is from genome assembly GCF_000687285.1 of Phaethon lepturus. Lineage (NCBI taxonomy): Eukaryota > Metazoa > Chordata > Aves > Phaethontiformes > Phaethontidae > Phaethon > Phaethon lepturus. Next base: position 28,158 of record NW_010551335.1, on the reverse strand, counting down.
CCCGGTGCCTGGGAGGGCAGACGAGGAGGCTGTTATAAATGTGGAAGCTAGCTTTTGTTGAAATCAGGCCTTGAAAAAGTGTCTATCTACTCTGAACAACCTCTTGCCTTCTCAGATCCCTTCATCAACAGGCGAAGGGCCAATGACTTCATACAAGCTGACACAAGACTAGAAGCCATCTCTCGGGAGAGGTATGTTAAAGCTTCAGGTCAGTGAGGATGGAAGTGGGCAGACGTCTCTCCTTGCCAGGCACAGGCTGGCACCAGCAGAGGAGGTGACTTCTGAGAAGCCTTAGCCCCTCTCTTAGTGTGAGGTGCCCGTGAAGTCCCCAACCCTGGCAGAAGGCAGAACTCAGACAGCAGAGAGCGAGTCCTTGCGTTTGAGGACTTGTCATGTGCTGGGAGGGCTCTGCTTCATCTGCCTGAAGGAAATACCAACAGAAGGAGAAGGAATCAGTGTGGGATGGTCAGAAAGGAGGCTCAGTTTGAGGTCTTGTTCTAGTCCTCAGCTTGCAAGCAGAATTTGCATGACCTTTTCTTAATCACAGGGCCATCTGGGGGCCTCTTTGCCTCAAAAAGCAGGTATAGGCAGTTTCATGCCTTATGAAGGGCTTGTGAAAATAAAGGCTGAAGCACAGAAATCATCTCCTAGCAAAGCGTCAAGGCAAACCTTCTCCGCAATACCAGGTGGCCCCTTTGCAGGGTGTTTCAGGTCTTCCACGCGTGGCTTTGGGGAAGAGCAGAAGAGCTGAAGGCAGCAGGCTGCGGGGGCTGCTGGAAGGAGGACTCTTCCTCAGGTGGAGGCAGGAGTCATCCCCTTCTCCCCACCGCCCTACTTAGCCATGAAATAAAAAGTTACCTGGGGAGGCAAAACGCTCCTGTTGTAGTCACATCGCTCCCCTGGGTGCGGCGAACACAGAAGCTGGTATGCTAACATCTTGATAGCTGGATGATGGCATCTGGTGGCGGACCCTTAATCCTGGTGGGGAACTGCGGGGCAGGAAAGGGCTGCAGACAGATATTTAAGATGACAGCACTTACCATTCATCTCTCCCACTTTTGCAGGATCAGGGAGCGTAATAAGGGGCCCCAGGAACGTCAGAGGGAGATCTGCGAGGACTACTACCCCTGCGAACTGTATGCTTTTCGCCATGGCTATCCTGCTGCTTACAGGCACTATTTTGGGAGGAGGAGAACTAAGTAAAGGATGACTTGTCCCCACCCTGGGGCCTGGAGCCCAGGATATCCTCCCCAAAAAAGTGCGATGGCTCTGAAACATATTCAGTTGCTTGTGTCCCTGTATGTTATCCTGCCTGCTGCTTCTCTCCCATGTAGCCATGGATTCCTACACTGTGTTAGTTAGTGCCGAGCTGATGTAGCAGAGATCAGAGAGAGTTCAGGATGTGGGTGTTTATTACACAATAAATTGCTGGTTTGATACTATCTTCTCATGAGTCACAGTATTTTGGGAGGGGGGTGTGTGCAATTTTCCCCGAAGAAGCTGAGTTTGTTTAGCATAGAATCTGGTGCAGATTTTGGAAAAAGTCACTACCTTGCAATCACATGAGTTTAAAAGGATCTGCAATGTTTTTGTTCCAGGTTCTACAGGTGGCTTCTTTTAGAGGTCACTGGCAAATTTCATTTCCCAGTCTTAAGACATTTTAAAATGGCGTCGTGTTCAGAAAGCAGGGTGAGATGCACTTTTTGAAAATGAAATCAATAATATCTTTCCTCAGTGGGAGAAGCAAAATTCAGAAGGCGCCTGTTTAATCTTAAAAACAAAGTTAGGGCAAGAGTTAGTGACAGAAAAAGCCTGTAAGTTGCATCTTGTCTATCCAGCTGCCCTCAGGTCCTGAGGTAGGATGCTCCCGTATAAAGAAGTGTGTGATCTGGATTTTACTTGTATTTCCTTTTGGAATCCCCTTTCATGCCCTTGCTTCCACTTAGAATGATTCTGGTAGTGCTAGAAAGCTGCAGAAATCAAAGGTGAAGAGGGGCTCCAGGTGGTAAATAAAAAAATAAAAGAAACCCAGTGTTTGGGGTTAAGCCCAACGTTGTTCACCTAGAACAATTTTATTTTAGTGTTCATAACTCATTCGAAATCAAGTTGCGGCCTGACCCCATGCCCAGATTGCTGAGTACTGCACACCCCATTGAGGAGCGAGCGTGACCGCTGTTGGGTTGTCACCAGCACTAAGGCCCCTCGCAGAGCCTGTCCCCAGGCCAAGAAGCACCAGTGCTGACATGCCCAAGAATTCAATACTGCTCCGGGCTGGTCAGCAGCCACAGCAGCTTGGACACCCCTTGGTGTGGGGCGTGTAGGAGACATAACATCTTCTACCTCAACTCAGCACAACTGGTTTCAGTATTCACATCTCCAGGCTTCCACAGGCAGGTTATAGAAGTGGGAAAGATTCATGGCACATTATCAAAGGCTATGAGGTATAAATTATCAGATTGTTGACTATAATGTGAAATTAAGTCCAGAGACAAATCTACCTGCAACATTAGAAACATGCATCTTCTTGCAAAATATGCTTCAAGGCTTCGCCAGCTTTGAAGATGAACTTCTGGAAAGAAATGTGATTTATTTATCGAAAACAATTCTGATAGGAAACTCCACCCTGACAGCTGCTAAAGTTTTGTCCAAAGGAAACAGTGAGAGATAAATGAGTTTAAGGAAAAAAAGCCATACATTTGCATTCACACTTGTTCTGCGTGTTCCCAAGTAAGTGAATCTTATGATCATGAACCAGGGAAAATCTTTCATACCCTAAAGTCAACAAGTCTGCAGTGTCTGGGTTTGACGTGACACTGTGACACTACCAAACTGGAAGGCACAGAGCTAGCGCTGTCTGAATGTGTGTCCAGAAATATCTGGTGATTCCAGCCTCTGGTTTACCAATATAAATAATGGATAATACCAGAGATCTCTGTGGGTTTTCGTTAGTGTAAGCAATATCCAAACATTTTTAAGAGACTACATGCTGGTTAGAAATCTTGGGAAAAGTTGGGAAGAGAAGCAAAGCTGTGTGGATTACTAGAATTGTATATTTATATTATTTCAAGTTTTCCTTTGGAAGCAAAACTTTCCTAGAATACCTATTATTTTTAGATATTTATTTATTTTTAAAATGTTGCTCTTCAACTACTTCTGCTGGAAGTTGTTAGTACATATATTCAATCTTTCCTGACGTGTAGAAGAGTTAAACTTTTTTTTTTTTTTTAAATCCTGAAATTGCTTTAAGCGAAAAGAAAGTGTTTCTAGGGATTGGCACAATCCCTAATGGCTCTGCCCTTGAGAGCTTTTTAGGCTTTAATTCTGCAACCTTTGGATGTCTCCCACACATGTGGAGCCGAGGAGGACTGGATATGAGGTGGAGGAAAATGTGATCCATGTGCTGTGTTTGGGACATGGCTTTGGAAACTTGGCTGGTGGGTTTGGGGAATGTGGGGAGATAGGCTGTAGAAGAGCCCATGCAGGGCTCTTGACATACCAAGCAACCACAACCACTCAAGTCCTGAAGAATAAAACACTTTTGGAGTTTCAAGGTTTATTTGATATTTAGACAAGAGAAACCAAACTAATAGCCTCCACACTAGGAAGATTTCTAGGAAGAAAAAAGAAAGACCCTCCCCCAAAGTAACTACCAAAGATCCCAACAGTATAAAAATCTCAGCTCTCTGAAGTGATTTGGTGAAACTGTCTGAAGCAAAAGTCTCCTGTGTGTTTGCACTATGCAAACTGTTTCATGGGTTTCTCTACCTTCAGAGACATGGGTCAGGGTGGGGTGGGTGAAAAATTTCAGCATTGGGTTCAGTCTCATTTGATTTTCCACATGCGATAGCTCTGTCACACGAAAGGAGCTGCTTTACTTCGGGGTGTGCCGGTCTCTCCCCTGGCTTTCTGGCAAGACGCTGAATGACTTTCATGTTTATAATAAAACTGATTTTTTTTTTAATCCAGTTGTTTTTCTTCAACAGCCCCATTCAAAACCTCAGATAAAATCTTCTGGAAATGACATGAGTCCTGAGATGGATGTCAAAATGACTGCCAGGACCCGCTATCTCCTGTTCCAAAGGACGGGCTTTGTTTTGGAGCTCAGACGCAGGAACACAAGCCAGAGCCCTGATCTCTCCAGGCGATCACAGGATATAAACTGCTGCCCGAAAGCAAGCTCCGGAGAACTTCGGTAACCTCCAGGAAAGCTCTGAGGTTAGGGAGACTGGCGCAGCCAAAGAGGACATGAGGAGTCTGTTGGCACCGCTGGTCGTGACTCTGGCCCTGGCAGCGCTCTGCTGTTGTGAGAAAGGTAAGGGGACGTCTATGCCGGGAAGGCTCCCGGGAGCGCTGCTCGAGCCGTCAGCCTCCCGCCAGCCTCCCGTCAGCCTGGGAGAGACGCGCAGCTTTGCGGGGAGGAGGGTGCACTGCCAGCCATTGCACAACTTCAGATCTCTGTCCGAGAGACAAAGTCACGGATGAGCGAGGACTTGGGGGTAGAGATCCTCGTCTCTTGCTGGGCACTTTCTCCCGCTGGTCAATGCCCCCCCCGCCCCCACCATTGCACCGTTGAATTGCAGCAGAGAATTCAGACATTTTAATATGTTTAAGCATTAAACCAGTTTAGCATTTAGGTGAACTGGCAAAGATATGCTGGATGCTCACTTTTGAGTGAGAGGGTTGAGCTGCAGGCAGATTTGTGTCGATCACAGGGAGAGGGGTTTTGTGGCCGCCAGCCCCGGAGTGCTGCAGCATCGCAGAGACAGGCACGGAGTCAAGCCTCCCCTGCAAGGAATGTGGGATGTGGAGAGCTTCTGGAGGAAAAAAAGCCTCCTATTGGTGGCTAAAAAAAAGGGAGTTGTCCCACTGAAGTGAGACAACATCACATCTGAAGGTAATTTAGTGATGGTGACTTCATGATGAAGAAATAGTAATGTAGTGGCAGCTCTATAGTTGATGAAGAGAGAGAGAAGGGGGAAAAGATCAGAAAAACAAGTGTTTTCCCTTTACAACAGGAAAATAGAAGCTGAGCAGGAGAGAGCTCTGTCTTTTCCTGTATTATCTCATTCAGAGTTAAATTTTTTTCAGTCCTTGGCATCAGCTATGTCATGATTCAATATTGGCAAATACATTTTGTTTGATCAACGTTTTCCTTCTGCCAGTCTTTTTCTCACTTTTTCACTCTTCAGTATATATCTGCTTTTTTTAGTCATTAGTATGTTCCAAAATGCTTAATGGCCTTGGAGCAACTTCTAATTATTTTTTAAAATCCAAGGAATGTATACATTGCTTAAAAATAAAACTACACACAACGCTTTTAACACAAAGTTTTTGTTTAAGCACAGTTGTTATTTTTTTGGTGTCTAGAGTCCACTTATGCCAAATACCTGGTGGCTTGGGTAGAACTGACACCTTTGAAAAAAAGTATGGTGAAATAGCGGAAGAAAAAAATTGTGAAATAGGGCAGTGTGTGAGAGCCAAGATTAGGAGACCTTCCGTTTCTTTTAGATGAAGCTTTCCTTGGGCGTTTGCAGGGAGAATTAAGGATTAAGATTATGACTGAACACAGAAATACAGTGTGCAAATTCCTCTTGGTAGGGCTGGTGAGCCAGGTACCTCAACCCTGAGATGCAAAGCTGCGAGGACAGATGTCTTCCTAATTTTTAGCCCTATTTCTCTTCCCTATCAATGGCTTGTGATTTCCCCCTAGAGTTAAGGAAACCTCTCTTTCCAAAGAAGGGGGAGATGCTCAGCTATCTTCAGGTTGTGTCCAAATTTGGGATTTGGTTCAAATGGTCCCCTGGCTCTAGCTGTCCCTGCTCTTAGCAAGGGTGAGAAAGGAGAAGGAGGAAGGTCTTCCTCCAGCTTCCAGAGTGGTTATTTAGTCTGGCTCAGAGGAAGTTGAAATTAAACAAATCCAGGCCTAATGGTTGAATTTTGCTGTGGTGGAGAAGTCTCTCTCTAAACGGTGGGTGTTAATAAAACCGTTTTTGGGAGGAACAGACCTTCTGGGAAAGTGGGGAGAGCTGGACCCAGCCAGTAGGCAGAGGGATTCAGTTACAGAAGAGAGCAGAGGAGGAGGACTCTCAAGCAAACTCCTTTCTGTCTGTCTTCCAGACCCCAAAGACCCTGCAGGATCATCCAGCGCTGCCAGTGAGTATACGGTTGTGACCAACGCTCAGCTCCATTCTCCTGCATCTACTTCCCTTTGATTAGTTCAAGGGATGAACAAGAACCATGCTGAGTCCTTCTAGCTTCTCCTTTTTTGCTCCCTCAGCAGTTCAGTCCCTGAGGTGCAGGAGCACCTGCAGCAAACAGAGGGGCTGCCTTTCACGGCCATGGGGGCAGGAGACACGAGGGAGGTCAGCCTCCCTGCACCAGCAGCCTAGCATCGCTCCAGGTGTGCTAGTGCCATCTCCACAACCCTTGAGAAGCCCCCAGGCAAGACATGAGTCCTGCAGGTTTTTAGCAGTGGGATGCATCTCCCCTCTGTGAAACAGGTTGATGTGGGTGAAGCAACACGGCCAGTGCCCCGGCTTCTCTGAGCTGGCCTCAGGCACCTATTCCAAAGCGACTGCTGTGTCCCCAGACTGTTAAGAGAGCAGAATCTGTCCCAGGGCCTCCAGGCACTGGTCTTTTGGATCAGCTGAGCAGCCAGTCTGGTGCGCAGGATGACAGAGCAGAAAGATTTGGTGCCACATGGCAACAGGCTGTGACATCCCTGCCAAATCCCACAAGATGGAGAGCCTGAAAGCAAGCACCTGCCTTAGCTACTACCAAGAGCTGCCAGTCCCTCTTCTGTCAGGGAAGAACCCCTGTCAGGTTGGCAGGACATGGGGATTTGTACATCTTGGGATGTCCAGAGGTTTTGCAGCAAGCTGATCCTGGCAGAAATCTGTATGGAAAATCCCCCTCGTTCTTCCCTGTCTCTCCTTTCTCACATCTTAAAGGGTAACATTGCTGCTGGGGAGCATGGAAGCTGGTATTTCTCCAGTGAGCCAATACGAACACAGATTGGGAAAGAGAAAAAAAGAATGCAAAGAGTGTTCAGAGAAAGGTGGTGATTTCTCGCAGCCCATTGATTAGCAGTTTTTATGTAGTTGGTATTTTGATCCAGACTAAACCCAAGCTTGCTTGAGAGGAGGCACCTGCCAAACAGAAACATGATCAAACACCCCACAATGATGAGGAAAGGGCACAAAACCCGCTGTCTCCCCACAGGCAGAGGTCTTAGAAACTGCTTTGCCCCAGTGACAGTGACAGTTTGCCAGGTCCTCTGCAGAAAGATGTAATGGTGTGCCAGCATCTGTGCTGACGTGGGTCCATCCCATGGAGAGAAGCTGGGCTGTGCTGAGCCCTGGCTGAGAGCGGGGCGCAAAGTGGCTCTACCTGGTGTTTGTGGGGTGTTCCGCAGCACGCCGGTGTTCGCACAACCGCAAATCCAAGGGGGCAAATAAGCAACTGCACTGACACGGTGCGTTAGTGGAGACCGGGAGCCAAGGCTGTCATGGCAGAAAGACCTCTCACGTTCCCCAAGTCCTGAACACCCAGATCTTTGCACCTCTTGGGTGTATTTCTCCCTGGGTTATGTTTACCGTCATTATTCTACACCCTTCACCTCTCATGGAACTCTGCACATGTGAGCATTGGTATTTCCATGTGCTGCCTCTTGCTTATGGCTCATAAGAGGCATTTTTAAGGCCTGGTGGCTGGTATCCCGCATCGCTTTTAGTCTGAGTTAAAATACAGAAAGGAAGCTAAGACTCTGAAGTGAAGTGGGCTAGGGAGAAATGGTGCCATTCCCTTAATTTTCTCCTTATTCATGCATTATACTGTCATGACTTTGCTTTCTGCACATATGCTGTGGACTCGGACCATGTTGTGTGACAAGGGAATTGAGTTTATGACAGAAAAGGCCTTTGTTCCATGTAGATGTGCAGGTTGGAGTGAGGAGGGAGCCCAGCTGTTGGGCTTTGAGTGGACAGTGGGGTGGGGAGGGATGAACGGACCATTAGGATGGTTTGTGGCAGTTATCTGCTTGTGAAGAGAGTAGACTGTTCATTTTCAGAGGTTACATTGGTCTCTGTTTTCCATAGACCGTGGCCCTGCATCTCTAACCTGCTGTGTTCTCTCTCGGTAGGCATCAAGATTAAAAAGGAAGTTGCCAATGCCTTTGTGAAGAGGCAGAAGAGGTCCAGCCTGTATGAACGGTAACAACTCATGAGTCAGGCTGAGAGTTGGACTCTGAACCTGTTCTGAAGAGTGGGTGGGAAGGCAAGAGGACATGGCAAAGCATTAATTTGCTGTACATCTATGTTATTACCTTTATGTGGTGAAGCAAAAAGGCTGTAGGAGACACTTATTGATAGATAAATGGTTCTTTTTTCATAAGCAGTCTATTAAGAGATCATAGTTGGACTCTCATATTCCTCCCCGGGAGAAAGACAGTGCTAGCTGTCTGGGCTAGCCATAACAACAGCAGGATAGAAGTTAGAAGCTGCTCTAACCTGCAGGGTCAGAGCCAGTTTTCAGGATAATGAGCATCACAGAGCTTTGGTCCTTGCCTCTGGCTCCCTACAAAGGAAACACAGCTCTGTTGCAGGGATGAGGCTGGATCAGATAGCTGTTCTTTCTGAAGCTGTAGGTCCTACATACATTTGTGCAGAAAACCTAGGCACAAAGATTTGGAGAAATTCTAGATATAAATTTTGGAAACATTTGAGGTCATGCAAGAATGTTCTTCATTAATTTCCTGGAACATGTTGTTAAGCCACGGTCTCATGTAGGCCTGTGCAAAAAGAATTTTTATTCAATCCATCTTTGCACTAGAAGGACAATGTTGTTTTTAGATAATAGAAGATTGGGAAGCCCCATATGTAGAGGAGGAGATCAGAGTATTGTAGCAGAGGAACTGGCTGATGTTGAAACCTGCAGTGATTAAAAACAAGATGAAAATCAGTAGCAGCAACTGTATTGTCTGTATTGACTACCCCCTTATAGGTGGGTTGTTGTAAAAGTAGCTTCTGCTATAAGCATTAATCAGGAAGGACTGAGGTAGACAGACATCCTGGTGTATTATTTGATCATGAGGTAAGGTTAGTCTGGAAATATGGATGCAACAAATGGAATTCAAGGGGTATTTCCAACAGAGAAATAAAATAACAATTTGTGAGATACTGGTGGGTATCCTATAGCGGTGCGTACATTCTTCAAGGAAGATTAACCAAACCTAGCAGAGGAGTTGAGAAAGGCATCCAGAGTGTTTAGCTGAGACTAAAAGTTCTGGGCTTGCTTAGCCTGCCAAAACAAAAGCTGAATGGTAATAGTATTGCTGTCAACAACAGCAGTGAGGATGATGAGAAGAAACTGCTTAAGCTAAAGGAAAATAGTGACTAGTGGGAAAGTGAGCAGAAACTGGGTGCAAATAAAGATAAGCAGGAAATAATAAAATAAATATATAATAAAATAAATAATAATAAGGAAAAAAAAAAAGATTCCTGGGTAGTTGGGAAATGGGGTTGGGGACAAAAAAAACCCCTAACTGCTTCTGTGGTGTCCTTTGCTGATAAAACCTCAAGAGCAATTGTTTTAAGTTAGGTTCAATTCCAGCTTTTCCCAGCATTAATTGAGTAGTCCATCCCTGTGTCAGTAGATGTTTAACTCATCATGACAATCCCCTGTTGGGGCACCCTGGGGAATCACTCTTCTCATGTCTGTGTCTGGGGTGTGAAACCTCTCCAACTGCATCGACTGAATCTGCAGAATGGCATCTCTCTCTCTGTCTACTCCAGGTACTTTGAGTATTACAAAAGTCCAATGGAGCAGATGCATGAGCGTTGTGAAAACTACCCCCCGTGTGACTATCTCTCTGACCAAATAGGATTTTACACAGCCTACAACCGTTTCTTTGGGAGATACTAAGGATGGGACGGTCACTTCATTCATTTTGCTTGGGACCAGTCTGAACCCCACAGGAGAAAGAAGATTGTGGGTGGGAAGGAGGGAAGAAAACCATCTAGACTAACAATTACCCCACTTGTTGAGCTTTCATTAGCTTTATTCCTTTCATCGGAAATGTTTCTCTTCAGTCATCTTTTGTGGTATTTTGAGCTGAAATGATTGAGAAGAGTCTGTCTTACCTCCTTCTATGTGAATCCCCATGACACAGTAGGTGAAAAAAATGTGATTCCTTTCAAGAAAAACAATGCACGACTTAGAAACATAGTAAGACCTTTTGTCCTCTTCTACAAAATGCAGGAGGATTATAGGATAATGTCACAACACATGTAAATGTGATGGATCTGATCCTCGGATACTCACTGGGAAGAAGGTGGAACAGCTGCGTCCTGGTACAATGACTGGGGAAGTTCAGTATTTTCAGGTTGAAAAATCACTCTAAATATGTGCCAATGTAGGGCATTTTTGTAAGGATAGAAGTGTGGAAATACTACCACATAGCCAAAAATCCAGCTCTGGTACACTCTTCTGGTTATTCTGTCACAAAATTTGCCTGTATACCAGTAACATATAAATCCCCAAGGGTGTGTTCGAGGAGTCCTTAAAGGGATGGGCCCTTCCATTGAATAGTGCATTCAGCGACTGTCTGTAAAAAGCAATTTGGAAATCTCTTGTTGTTTTTGTTACACCTCGTTTCTGGTGAAAGTGAATATATCCAAGCAGAACAAAACCCCAATCTGTTCCTCTGATGTTTTAGCAGTTATGCTTGAAACTAAAAGCTCCAAAAAAAGCAAACAAACAAACAAGAAGCAATAAACTTTGTGAAATAAACAAAAAGAAAATGGGTTCAAGGATCGATTGAAGTTGGGTCAGCATTTGGTTTATTCAAGTCAGCTTGTATTTCTCTGAGATATATATATAAAAAATAAAAATACATGTGTATTTGTATACATATCCTCCTTCTTCTGCACTACTTCATTCTGCCCCCCGTATGAATATTATACCTTAGCAACTTTCTGCACAGCCTCCCTTAACGTGCTCTGTCAGCTTTCCTTCCCTGAGAGGTAGATGGCAGATCCCATCTCCAAGGTCAGGGACTGCTGAGCCTCCGGAGGCTGAGGAAGACTGAATCTCTCTGTGTGTAGGCTGGTGCAGCCATTCCCAGCTGCTAATTGCAATAAATACTGCTTATGTAAAGCAGGTTGGTGTGCTGCTTCTCTCTGTTCCCCTGTACAGCCTTTATCTGCAGTTAAAGAGATGCCTGGAAGGTAAAGCCTGCTCCTATGAACCCCAAGTAGCAGGATCCAGGTGTGTGAGGCTTCTTTCTCCCCTCCTGTGCCCCAATGTGTGAATCAGAAGTGACTACACTGACATTCAGGTCATGATCCCAGTACACCATGACAGTGAGGGAGAAGAGGGCCAGGCTTTTCCTGATTCACCGACTACCGAGCTCAGTATTTCTCTGAAAGACCTTGCCCTGAAGTAATGAAATGGAGCAAGTCCACGGAGATGGCTGCCAGTGTGAGTGTGAGCATCTCTTATTTGGCAAGCTGCTGTGACTTGCACCAGCTATGCTGACCTGGGCCAAGGAGAAGACAGTTAATAAGTAACTCTGCTCATCTTGGTCAAACACCTGGGACTCGTTCCCCCGTTGGCATAAACTGATGGGACTTCAAAAAACCCCCCAAAAAAAAAAAAAAAAAAAAAAAAAAAAAAAAGCCGTCTAGTAAAAATGAACAAAGTACTCACTGAAAGTTGTGAAGGTTTCCTGGGAAAAAGAGATTAGTGAAATCTGCTGTACAAACGAATTAGGGTTTTGCTGTTGTATGGTTTTATTTGCTAAAAAAGAAACTCAAGCTTCCCGTCCGTATTTTCACCTGATCAAGGCATAATTAAGTACCATTCTAAATCCTCTGCTGCCATCTTATGGCCATTATATTTATCGCCATACAATAAATAGCACATTACGTTGTATTAGAAGCGTTTGAAAAGGCAAATTTAGTGGGCTCTCTTCCTCATTCACTTCATACTGCAGCATACACTAAGAGGCCAGAAGGGAAAAATAGGGACATAATCTGCAACTGGATTATATACAGTTGAATTGACATTCTAGTGGGGCTGTTTATCCTGATTGTCAAGTTCCTGCTGGAGTCTGCCACAGTTTAGCTCCTTTTTATCTCTACATGAATAGAAGAGGAGATGTCTCTGAATAAATTCACAACAACTTCTCTGGACTCACTTTTAGCCATCAAAATACAATCCAAGATCATAGAGCAATTCCAAGAAGGAGAAGTAGATAGACTGCATTTATCACTTTGCAACATCCTTCATGTCATCATCTCGTATCACCAGTGGCTGCAGATACTGTCAGCAGCATCAGCTTGGTGCAGTCTTATAGATCACTTTGAAAGGAACTCAGTATGAGACCTTTATGTCATCTCCCACCCTATGTCAGCGATATTCAACAAATGCTTTCTGTCCACAGAATCTAAGCAGCTGCACAAAGGTCTCTTCCCAGGGAATCACACCATGATTGTAAATGCCTCCCTCATCCAGACGATCACTAACAGGCAATGGAAAATGGACTTCACTTCTCTGTAGTCAGAACCAGGCACTGACACCTCTTCTTTGCTCTTTTTCCATGCAGAAAACTTGTCAGAGGCCATGAGGCTTCACAGGCGAGTAACTCACTGCCCTTTACTGGGAAGGAGGACCAGAAAGCAGCTGATAGAAAGGGGTTAATCTCAGTATAGAATCTGTATTTACACGCTCATTCTGAGTGTTTTTAATGTAGACGGTTCTACAAGGTGCCACTCTGCAGTGGTGTATGGGTAGGATTGACAGCACGTTATTAGAAACCAGCAGGGGCTAAGGAGAGGGACAGCTATGTTATCTCTGCTTCCAGATGGGATCCCAAACTACCCAGCATTTCTGTGTTGGCTTTATCAGAGCTCTGCACTTCTTTAAAAGGGCTTTTGAAGCTCTTGGCCAAGGACAGTGCTCTCCACCTCATCCTGACATATCACTCCTCAGGAAAGAACAGCCTTAAGACTTCTCCAAGCTGAAGTTTTCTTCCTTTTTGCAAGAACAAGAACACCAGATACCTTGGAATTAAGAGAATTATCAAGGTGAAGGACACTTACACCAGCTGGAGTTGGTGCAACCAAACCTTCCGTATGGATTGTGGGCACACTTCTACCAGTAAAATGTCTGTTTGGTTTGATTAATGACATCTGAATTGCAGTAAGAATCTGGTGACTCTTTGGTTGAAGAATTGTTCCCAAAACCTGAGTGCAAATTACAACCAGCAGAATTTTCCAGTTCAAGGAAAAAAGGGAAAGAAGCAGATGCAAATGACCTCTACTTGACCTCAATGTTCTTTACAGTGTCTTGGGTGGACTCTAGAATGCCAGTGCTGCTGGCCAGCCTTCTGTTGGTGATCTTCTTGCAAAGGCTGGTAAGAGGGGGTAAATATTGTTCTTTATTTGAAATGGTGAAATTGCTCATTCCACTGAAATATCCCCCTTTTTTTCTTCATTTGAAACATGTTCTTTAAAGATTTTTGGGTTCAGCTTAAACTCTTCTGTTTTCAATGACTCTGTTGCATTTGTTACCTGTCCTAATTCCTAAAAGGCTACTTTTCCAACTACTTAGTTGGAAATTTCCTCTCTTTTGGAGACATATGGTTTCCTAGGTTGTGTCTGTGAGTAGATCTCATGTTCCTCTCCTTTTCCAGCCTGTCTCAGACGAGGGTCTGATAAAAAGCAGTGTGTTATTGGATGGGACACTGACAACATTGCTCTATTGCTTGTGACTGCCTTTTAGCTTTCCTTTAAAGCAGTTATGGTATCATGGAGAAATACACTGAATCCCTGTATAATTTATGGGCCAGTATAACTTCAGAGGCTAAGAAAGGTATCGATCTGGTTATATGTCTAGGATATTTGAGACGAAGTTAATATCTACTTGTAGAAGTCAACTGTCAACTGACTACAGTACTTGACTAGTCTACTAGGAGATCAAAAAGCAAAAAGAACAATGTCATAACTCACACCATTTCTTAGGTCTTATTACAAAAGGTTTTAATTAATTAGAAATCCTAGAAACAGATAACTAGTGTGCCATTTCATAGACAACATATATTAGACGTTATTTTCCTGTTATGCCACACAGTTGTGTAAATCCTTACTCATGTTTAATGTTTATTTACATGACAGGTCCAGCTGGCCTCAGAGACAAACTGGATGAATAAAAGTTTTGGCACAGTGCTACTGTATTGTCCTTTACTGAACATCATGCACTGGCGCCAAAACATGTCCAAAAGGTATCACAACACAGGAAGAAGAAATTCACCCCTGAGATGTGTTCAGGCTGCACTACCCTGAGCACATTGTTTTGCTTATTCTTTCCCTCTTCAAAACCACTTACTAATCATAAGCAGAATATTGAAATAAATGGACCATGAGTTTGTCCTGCAGGCTCTATAACTTCGCCTTCTGAAGGGCAAACTCTCCTGAAGTTTTTAATGCCACTGATCCACGTGCAATAAGATTGCATCCTGGCTGGCCTTTGCCTGAAGTGGGGCTTGGACAACAACCTGAGGTTGCTCAGGAAGGGCTTGTCAAAGAAAGATGCCTACCTGCTGTTCTTGCTCTGCCTATAATGACAAAGAGGCAAGAAGAGCGTAGGGAAAAACCTGGCTTGCATCCATAGAGATACACAAAAAGTTCACACTTCTGATGCTAATATTCATTTGCTTTTATGTTGCAGGCTGTGTCACATCTCATGATGGATATGGCTCTACATTCCTTTGATGACCAGTATCTGGGGTGCAGAGAGCAGGTGATGGAAGAACTGGAGCGAGGAGACTATTTCCAAAAGGAAATAGCTGCTAACAAGGACTATTTGAGTCTCTGGAAGAAGGCTCAGGAGGCTTTGTTAAAGAGCCCTGTAGGTCTCCTGAGGGAGATGCATGAGAGCCATGCGATAGTCCTCATGGCTTACACCATGAACTCTTCCCTGCACTCTCAGCTGAACTGGGCCACATCTACAGCAGGAAGCTCTCCAGACCACTACAGACACAACTTCAGTTTCAAATATTTTCACTTTTACCTAACGACTGCTATCCAGATAATGAAGCAATGGCAGAACAGCAAGGAGAGCATGGGAAAACGAAAGTGCTATCGGGTGCACAGGGGTGTAAAAGACTTATATATCGAGGCCATGGTAGGCAGCAGGGTGCGATTTGGCCGTTTCACCTCCACCTCCCGCCTTTGGAATGAAGCCCAGAAGTTTGGGAATGAAACTTTGTTCACAGTGACCACCTGCCTGGGAGCAGCTGTACAAGGCTTTTCTTACTACACATCTGAGAAGGAAGTCCTCATTCCCCCTTATGAAATATTCCTTGTCAAAAGCTTCTTTCGGACACAGCACGGTAACCGGCTGCATCTGCACTCTGCAGGGAACTACAGCAAGTACCACTGCCAACTCGTGGAAGGTATTGTATATAGCCCTTCATGCAGGGGGGATGCAGGACAGTCAGGTCTCAAGTACCCCAAGTAGCCCTCACCAGCTGCACCTACATGGGGCCACACTCAAGGCCACATCTGTAGCTTGCCCCCTGTGTTTGCCTACGAGAGCCACATGACCCAGTTGTCATCTGTTTGTTGTGAAACCTGGGAGCACCCCACAGCTCGCTAGAGATGAATCCATCTGACACATAGCAGGTCTCAGGGTTCTCTGCAGCCTACATTTATCCTATCTGCCATTCCAAGGACGTTGTAGGACACAAGTATTTGGGTCCCCAGTATTCCTACTGCAGGGGCAGTAGGTGAGACTTGCAGGCAGCCTGAATTCAGATTATTTATTCTGGTAGCTTGCCAGGCTGTTACACTTCAAGCCTTAGGATGAAACTATTGCTGCTTTAGTCATGTTCTTTCTCCTGTGGCAGGAGAGGTATTTTGCAAAGGTATCCTTTGGTAAAATACACGCTGTGAGTATCCTGCCTAGAGAGATAGCTATTCTGTGCTGGAAGACCTCACTGGCCCTGTTCCACAGCCCCATCCTTCTGTGAGTCCACCACCAGTACAGGACTCTTGCTTTTGTCTCTCTGAGTAATAGTGCGTCAATGCAACCTTTGAGCACAAAATATTCATTCAGGAATGAGAGTTCGTGCCTGGACATAAGCCAAAGTAGTAGGTAGGCTTGAGGAAATGGCTCATGTGGGCAAAGGCTGTGTTAGCAAGTGTGGGAAGCTGAAGGGAACCAAAAGAGGACTAAATGAGTGCTCTCGACTTTCTTTCAGCTTCAAGAGGCAAGAACAGTGGTTCCACCGCCCTCACCTCTGCTGTTCTTCCTAGTGTAGCTGGAGTTTTCTTGTGCTTGGCCCTCAATGACTGATTCTCTAGCTGCATCCAGATATATGCACTTGAAGAGCAGGCAAGAAGAATTCACAGGAAATAAGCCTCTGGAGTTCCTGTTGTTACAGAAGGTTCAACCCTCCCTTTGCTTTCAGCTGCAGCTCTCCAGCTGAGACTGGAACATTCAGCCTAGTTCATCAAAACAGACATTCCCTGGACCCATTCAGGTAGGAAGGCAGTTATCTATGGCCTGTCTGAAGAGTAGGGAAGTGACACCCATCACTGTAGGTAGCTTTTCCTTTAGGCATTCAGGAAAGACACACATGGACTTTGGACTCTTTACAGATCTCTCAGTATCTTTATTTTTAGTGAGAAAGACTCTGTCTGCGGGATGCAAAAGCTACCATGGTGGTAAAGCCCAGTGGTAACTGTGCAACCTTGCATATCTCCTTTGAGTGCAGAGTCCCAGGGGACAACAAAGTCTGGGGCTGCAGCATGGCGATCTTTCCTCATCGCATGACCCCATGCACCAAAGCCATAGCTCTCATCTCAAGCTGACCATCTGCATCTGACACAGATGTAGTAGACAGAAGCATAAAGCTGCCTTGAGATATGAACTTAGCAGCAGAGGATCACAATACTTCTCAGGCTGGTCTTCAGCTTTCATCTTTGTCTTCAGCATTTCTTTTGAAAAAATCAGGCAGATGCTGTGTTCATAACAGTCCTTGAGTGGCTGATGAATACGTGCTGGTTATTTCGTGCTGAGATGAAGGAGAGCCTGTGGAGCCCACTGCTGTCTTCATGGATGTTGGATGTGATTGAAATTCATTTATCTGCCTTTCTACTTTGGTGGTCTGCAATGTCTAATGCTGGACGTTGAATCAACATCACAAATTGGAACTGGAACTTCTGATTTAACTCTAGACTCCTCTCACTTTTATGTGTTCCTTTAGTTCTGGAGTCTTACACACCCAAGCCAGAACAGCTGTGAAGTTCTCCCATCTCCAAAAAATAGCAGTGTGGAAATGATAAGAAACACTTTCTGCCTGCAATTCCCCTTTCCAACATGCCTTGCTTGCTTCTTCACTCCCGGTCCCTCACCCCCACTGATGCTAGCCCTGGGCTGAGGCTACATACAGTCAGAAAGGTTATCTCACTGGTCCAAGGAGACTAGTCATAGTGATTTAACTTTGCAGTGGAGTCATCAAATAATTGAATTGAAACTCACTGACACATTTCACAAATCACCCCCACTTTTAGGGACTGCTGATCTCGGCAGGAAGCTGGAGTTCTGTATTCACCATCCCCTGTCCGAAACAGTAAGCAACACATTAGCTATTCAAATGAGATCTGAATATAAGAGGACTGTGCAAGTTGCCAATCAGCTGGTTCATCAAAAGTAAGAACAGCCAAAAGCACCTGTGGGAACTGCTTGACTCTCAGACCAGCTCCATATAAGCCTGGTGCTGCCATTCCCTTGGAAATCCTGTGGCAAGGAGTACAGAACTTAAGCACATGAGAGATACTAGCATTAGAAATGTAGGCACTTCAGGAATTTGGATGCCTTCAGGTTTTAGCAGATTAGAGGTGTCTGAGGCTCAGCATCCTGTGTATCACGTTTAGGTGTCCGTAATGGCAGAGACCATCTAATCATCTAAAACCTAGTAATTTGTTCTGAGAAACTGAACTACTGCCCCTGAAATCCTGAGACATGCGTGACCAGACAGCTAAAACAGATTTAATACAGAACTATTTTACTATTAGCTTGTTTTCTATCTATATTTCATGTGACCTTCTTGTTGCTCTTGGTTTACCAGTGATTTCAAATAATAAGTTGTCAGAACTTGATTTAACCCCTAAATGCTCAACGATACTAAGCCCAGAGTTCAAAAAGGAATGAAAAGATTAGGAGCAGCTGCTGCAGATACCTCTTGTATGTGTACTGAAACATGCTTGAACTCTTTCCTATGTGAGAATTACAGGAATTAAGATGGATTTCTGACACATCAGCACATTTATGCCTCTTGCTGTTTATTTATTATTGCTGGGATGCAGGCTTCAACCATTTTAACAAAGGTTTGGAATCTTTCACAAGTTGGCTCCAGCACCCTGAAAGCCTCCTCTAAGTAGTCAACTGCTAGTTTCAGGCTTTTCTTTATGGATCTGTGTCCTCGAAGAATAGCCTGTAGGAAAACAAGAAGTGAAGAGGAGGAGGATAGAGAGCGAAGCCTGAGCTGTTGTGCTGTTCCATTTGAGGTGGAGCTGCCTTCTGTGGTGCTTTGTGTCTCGTTTTGTTGGAGCATCTTCACAATATCAGCATAGTCCATGAGAAGTTCTGATACTTGGAGGGATAAGGCAGGTGAACTCAATAATGATGAATAGCATTCTCTACTGTGTCAGGGAAATTGTCATGTTTCAACATCATGGCAACAAGCACACCCATGACGCTTTCTACAACCCCCTTGTAATTCTCATAAAGTTCCTTCACTGCAGCAATCTTGTCCTGCAAGGAGGTGATGGGACCAGCAATCTTAGCATACAAACTGTGGCTGATGCTTTCCTGTACATCTTTGTCTTTTGTTTCCATGGAAGCTTGCATCTCTTTCAAAGCACTGACCAGGAGCTGCAGATTCTCTTTAATGCTGAAGTTTTCTTTTACTGACACGATGGGGAAATTGGTGCCAAGATGTGCATTGAGGAGTCAGAATATTCTATGGGTTGACGAGACAAAGATGTACACTAAGTCATGCAGATTCTGGCAGGCCCTGACCAGCCTTTCCTTATCACTCTTAAAACCAAGGCGGGATAACATTTCTGGAGTGGGGTGTGACTCTGAAAAGCAAACAGAGGAAATCCAGAAGACACAGGGGAATAAAACTGGATATCTTTTCAGCTAGAATTTTACATTTCTGAACCCAATATTATAAATTATCAACACACCTGACCCACCCTTCCCCAAGACATTACAGTTAGAAGCTCAGATCAACCTTCTGCTTCTCCCTCCTTTCCCTTCCTATGGCAAAAGTGATCAGAAATTGTGTGAAAATTGATTTTAGCCTCCACTGCTGTTCAGCCAGAGCTGGCCCTGGGGCTCCACACCACACCTTCCACTACCACAGCATCAGAGGAGAGGACCTGGGAAATTGCAGCAAAAAAGGGTGTCAGACACTCCAGATGAAGTCCTTCCCCCAAACTTAATAGGACTGAAACAATAGCTGTTAATCTTCCTTAAAGACCCGGAGTACAGCAGGAACAAAACTGCTTGCTTATTGTTTAAATAATTTGCTGTCATCTTCCAAATGATAGAGTAGGGACTCTAGAAGAGAAGAACTCGCATCCACTGTAAATCTTGAAGACCTGAAATCAGTTTCCAGCCTACAGAACATGACACAGAGGCAGTTGCCATCCTGATCAATTCAATTCCATCCAATATTGGAAGAAGTATTTCAGAACTATATGGCATTCTTAGTTAATATCAGGAGTCACAGCTAATTGGCCATTGCAGGTACGTAATAGTTAAATCATTAGTGTTCTCTCTCAGCTTACCTTCTCAATGCCTACAGCTCTGAAAACAAGGGGAGTGTGGCACTCTGGCTCTGGGTTGAATACAGTAGCTCAGCTTTCAGGGGAAAACAAGCTGGCAGTTGCAGAGTACTCATTTTATGCTTGATCTTTTACCTTCATCTGAGAACTCAGCCATTCTCTACTGAGGAGGCAGCATTCATGACCAGAGCTAGTGGGCAGCAGGTCCATCTTTCTGAAGATCAGAGCATGGAAGATGTCTAGCTTGGATGAAGGCAGAAGTAGAAGCTTGTCCTGCTGGGACAGACAAAGCCTGTTTTCACTGTCTGTGGTATCCATTTTTCTATTTGTGTGGAACTGTTGAACTTTTCTTCCATAATTCACAGGTGTACAAAACCAGTTGTGGCAACAATTCATTATTTCAAGGAATAGCTGTAAGCATTAGTGTTTATTGTTTATACTTATAAACAATAGAAATTTATAAATCCCCGTACAAAAACTAATTCTGTACCTGTATGAATGAAAAGCTCTGTCCTATATGTTTTATATTCTGCGAACAGCAAGTAATACCATCCCCTTTCAGCCATGATGGTAGGTATCTGTTATGATACCTTTGTCGCAGGCAGAGGGATTCATGCTATACCTATTCTCTCCAGGAATGGAAGGCCTTTGGAGGACCTAACAATTAGAAACTAGCATAAAATAAACTGAAATGTGTATAAATTGGAAGGAAGGGGAAACGAGGAGGAAAATGAAATTAATCTGAGTAAACATCACACAATAGATTTAATGACAAGCAGGCAGGCAACAGGACCCAGCTGAAGCCCAGCCTCTGGATCCCTAACTCATCACATGCTGCTGGAAACCACCAGAGGAACACAGGGGAAAGAGGATGAAGTCACTGTCCCGTACACATTCAGCTGATTGCAGGAGCACTCAGACAAAATCAGGTAGGCAGTCTAAATGTTTAATTAGAAAAGCTTCTGGAGAAAATGTTCCTGGAGCTGGAGAAATAGTCAGAAATATGGAAATATATGTGGCCTGCCTAACTCTAGAAAGCAAATGTAAAAACTAGCAAAAGTGTTAATGTGAAGAGTAAGAGGTAATTTTTAAGAGACAAAATCTAGAGGAGTTATCAGAAGCTGAAATAATCATGCATAAAGAAAAGATGCTAAAAGTCTCTTCCACATCTGTCTAGTATGTAAAATGTTTGTTGAAGAGCTATTGCTCTTAAAACTGTCTTCTCAGATTCTACAAATAAGGAAAAACAAATGATCTTTCAAAAAAACACCACTGGAGTGAAAAGGATCTAGTATCACACTGGGTCAGAGAGCAAGCCAGCAACATCTCTGAGACAGGACTGATACGAATTCATACCTTGTATTGACATGCCTTTACGTTTCCTGAAAATCACAAACCTTTACCGTATATGTACTTTGCTCCCGCCAGCTTGAAGAAAAAGAAAGACGTGTTAAGGAGTTTATTCTCTTGACGGAGCTACAAGGTAAGTGGCTGGAAAAAATGTACAGTACTGTGCAAAATATTGTGGAAAAAATTCTCTTCAAACTGGCTTGTATTTCAACACTGAGACTAAAAGTTGGTTAGTTGAAATAATTCTGGTTTTCTACAGTGATCTTGTGGGGGAGGGCATGTTTAGTAAAATACAACTGGGTCAGTGTCAGATGATTTGCAGTTAACAGATAATGCAAGAACTACAAAGGACCAAAATGACACAAAGGTATAATTTCAGAAGAAAAACCTATCTAGTCTCCTACATATAACTATTTGTAGCTATAACTGTGATATGTAGGCACCAACAGCAAGAAGAGATTTATCTTAGAAAAATGCAAAGCACTGCATAAAATTGTCCCAGATTTGCAGTAAGACGGCTGAGAATGCAAAAGTACCAGCGAAGAAATGAGTCATCCTACTTATTCATATTTCGACCCTGTTGTGAAGTTAGACGCATACGTTTAAGTCAAAATCATGCTAAAGCGTTTTTACTTTGCAGCTGGTGATGGGTTAAAAGGAGGTGGCACAGAGTTGATTACAGAAGTTTAGTGATGAGGAGTAACTCCACGGTCACTGGTAACTCAGTCACTTTGGACTCTGCATATTGACATGCATGTGATGAAGAAAAATATATTAAATATGCCCTTTTGCTGGCAAACCACTGATGGCTCAGAGAAGAACAGTGACCACGAGGATTAGACACAAGCATTTTAGGAGGAGTAAAAAACCTGAAGTTGTTTAATTTTGTACTCCGGTGTGTACCGCAATAAAGGAGAGTCAGACTCTACCCAGCTATGTCCTGGGAACTTGGTGAGCACCCACTGATATTAGCCTCACACAGGACACCCTGGGTACGGAGAGAGTGTGACTCTGCTAGCAGGGCTGTCCCTGCAAGCTGGTGCATGCTGCTCCAAGGCAGCCTGCCATCGCGGACATCCGGCTGGAGCAGGTGCACCTCGTGGTGCTTACATGGCATGCTGAACATCACGGGGCTGTCCACAGCTGTTTGATATTCACAAGAAAAAAAAACAATAATGAATTGATTACAGCATTAACGGAGGTGAATAAACAATGAGGAAACAGGGGCTAAATATCAGGGGAGGAAACACAGTGGAAGATGTGTGTAAGGTGATATAGGTTAGGATGGGTTTATTATAGATAATTTTACTATTCTCTATGAATTCCCAAGTGTGAGTTTGTAAGTATAAGCACAGGGTGCTTATATAGTAACACTTGTTCTTGAATGTCAGGAGAAATAAGTTA
The DNA here is from genome assembly GCF_000687285.1 of Phaethon lepturus. Taxonomy (NCBI): domain Eukaryota; kingdom Metazoa; phylum Chordata; class Aves; order Phaethontiformes; family Phaethontidae; genus Phaethon; species Phaethon lepturus. Next base: position 5,545 of record NW_010551335.1, on the reverse strand, counting down.
CACTGGCATAAAATACCCTTCTGGTGATACAGACTGTGCCCACTCCACCAGTCATCATAGCTGCCTAAAAATCAGATGCCACTAACTGAAAAATATAGGCTGATGCCGAAGTGTGGACAAAGTGTAAACAGCTGATGCCTGTCTACAACAGGCCTTTCATTTCCACAGCTTATTTTAGATTTGCTGATTAGAGGAGATCATTCTGTTTTTTTAGTGAACTAGTTCAGCTTCTACCATCTTCAGTTTCCAAGGTGAAAAATGACCCATGCTCATTTTACCAGTCTGCTAATTACATATTTGTTAGCTACTTCTGTTGCTCTGAATATGTTTCATACGAGACCAAATGTCTCATAAGGTCCTTTTCCAATCATTTGGCTAAAGATCCAAACTAAGAACTAAGATTATTACATTTACAAGCTATGCCTTGGGATTTGACTTGCTGAGTATAAAAACAACCAGTGAGGCAGAAACAAAGGACATCTCACTGCTCCTTAAGAGCTAGGGTTAGGGGTGTTGAACACAGTAAGAGATTTATTTTCTCTCCTGAGGTAGCCTATTTCTGAAGCATGGCGCTGAGTGACCTCCTTTACCCAGATAACCCCAAGAGAAGGCAAGAATTGATCCATCTGCACCAGGAATTGCTTGACTGCATGTCCACAAATTTTCGTGCAACAAATGAGCTGGCTGGAGTGCTGAATGAACACCTGGGCTGCACCATTACCCACATTCAGATGAGAGAGAGCAGCACTGTCAAGGAAAACTGTGACATTATCATTCAAGCGATGAGTGAGATTCAGCATCAGGTACAGAAGATTGATAGCGACATGAAGGAAAAGCTAGAGCCTGTGCTGTACCAGAAGCTGTATGATATCAAAGAGCCCGAGTTGGAGAAAATTGCAATAGCCCATAAAGTTTTTTCCATTGTTCTTGGAGAAGTGACTTCAACAGCTGGGATGGTAGTTATCAAACTACTTGGCTCCAATCTTATAACTCTCACTGTGAGCAAGCTCGTCAGTCTCCTTGCGCAGATTGGAGCATCTGTTCTTGGGGGAATCAGCATCACCATTCTTGGGCTGGGCATTGAAATGATCCTCCATGCCATCCTGGGAGCTGTGGAGAGGAATCAGCTTCTGGCAGCTGTAAGAAGCTATGAGAAGCACCTGGCTGAATTTAAAGCAGCCTCGGAAAAGTACCAGCGTGCCATACATGAAGTGACTTCTCTGGTGAGACATAAGGTTCAGTGAATGAAGTCGGAGTTCTCTCTCCTTCTGTGACAGCGACTGCAGCAGCTATGAAACCTTTTTGATTCGTTACAGTAGATGAACTGCCGACAGCTTTTCTTCTTATTAGTGGCAGCAGAGCAAGAGATGTGGCAGATCAGGGAATTAGCACTGAAATATCTTAATAGGGAACTGGCTTATAGATGCTTCTGGGAGGCAACGCTTCAAATACTCTGTACCTTTCCTTCAGCTGTTTTCTGGAATGCATTACAGATAACCTTGAACTGTAACTCATACTAGTGACAATAATATTCACTGCTGGAGTAGTAGTGGTGAAAAGGTGTGATTTTTCTCTTACTGTGTTTCTATATCAAAGATAACAACATGATGGGAGAAAAAAATTTCAACAAGCCAGTCCATGTCATCATCTGGAGGGCTCACAGAACAGCTGTGGTTGCTAAACTCTTAGCGTGATTTAGTGCTAAATTTGATAGGCTGAATTACCTGTTTATTGAACTGCTTACAAGGACTATCTGAAGCATGCTTAACTGCTATTTCCTGTCCCATCCCTGCCTAAGGAGGCAGCCAGAGATCTTTAAATAACCTCTAATCCCAGTAGATAAGCAGCTAAGAGAAGCATGGACCTACAGGCACACACACACACACACACAACCTTGCCCCACAACTGAGAGAAACCGGCCGTAGTGTTCCAGGCATGCCTGGCTGTGAATAACCTCTCATGCTCGGTAATGCCCCGCTTCTGCCAACCACAGGTAAATATTTCTGTGCACAGTTGCTGCACTGTTGATTGAAATGGGATTATACACACGTACAAGTGTCTGTAGGATTACAGCCCTATTAATGCACTAAATTTATTTTCACGTGCTTTACCCAGTCCCACCAATGTGGGATTGCCAAAAGCGTACTCAGATTCTGCATTTCACAATATGCTACAGATTTTAAAAACAAAGCTGGAAGCAAGAATATGATTTGTAGTCTCTTGCTCTGATTTTCTGTGGTTTGCTTTGATCTTTGGGAAAAAAAGAAGGTAATTTAAGAATTAATTAAAAATGTACCTGAATGTTGTAATACCTCTCTCTGCTGTACTTTTTTTTTTTTTTTGGTTGTTCTGTCTGAAAAACCAGTCTTAAACCAAATAATGAAAAAAGATTAAAAACTTCATTATAGATGCAATTTATAAATTCTCTTTTATATACACAATAGACTAATCTAGTTAGCTTCCCCCATACTAAAAGCATACTCGAATTCTTACTTATTAATATTAAATATTAGATTATTATATCAATAACTGGATCGTGCCTGTGAAAGTAGAGATGTGTGAAATTACAACAGGGAAGCTCTCCATTGGCTTCATAACCATTCCATTCTGAGTTTTGGTGTTTTGTGGGGTTTTTTTCCCCCTAATATTCCCACTTTTAATCATCTTTTCTGAGTCCTCTTTGCTTTTGTGTTCAAAAGCCACTAGATGGCAATGTGGCTGCTGGCTCTCAAGCAGCTCTGCCAGCCATCAGGGAGAAACCCACCCATCTGTTCCGGAGCACAGATGAGTGCCAAGTACTGACAAACTGGGACCAGCACAAGCCGCAGACTGGGCGATGTGGGTCAGGAGAGGCAATTCAGAGGAGGCAAAAAGCACTGCCTTGCCTTACACGCGATATTGTGGTGGGTGACATGGTGACCTGAGGCATCATTTCTCCAAGATGTGACATCTCCCGTCTCCTGACACAAGTTGCACTCAGTTTAGAGGTACTTGTTTAGAGGCAAGAAACTGTCAGTCAGCAGAACAGCAATATTTGAGTGTTGGAGAGGCAGGAGTTCCTGGCTCCTGCTGACTTTCTATGTGCAAGTGCACATTCTGATTTAGGAAGAAAAACCACCAGACCACCAGCTTGGTATGTATCTTTGTGAGATTACCAATCACTGCTGTACGAGAATAGTGGAGTCAAATAAAAACAAATCTGTTGTACTTTTCAGACAGTTTTTCTGCATTTTCTTGAAAGTAAGTTCTAAGCAGCATCAGGGGAAGTGGAATATGCAATGAGGAACATAAAAATACACAATTTCTATTCACCTCTTGATAGATCCTTGTTCCTAGTGGGCTTAAAGGAAAGCTGGCTTGCCCACAACAGCAGGTGTGGCAGGTGTCCTCATGCCCATGAGATGTTGGAAGATGTTGAAGATGTTGGAGGCTGGTGGGTGGCAGCCGGTCTCTCTGCTTATGAAGTAGGAGGCTGTGAGCTCACAGAGGCTGGGCCAGAATCCCCAGCCAGCTAGGGGAGCTGCCCATGACCTCACAGAGGGGTATGGCAACATCCAGCTGTTACAAGGTGGTTTTGAGGTAAAAAAATCTGCCAATCAGCTTAGGACCTT
>NW_010551335.1:0-1903 GCF_000687285.1 Phaethon lepturus | reverse complement strand
CTCTTTCCCCCAACTCTAGCAATAAGAAAATCAATGGGATTTACTTGCATTACCGACAATTATATACTTGAACTGAGTGCAGCATGCATTTAACCATCTAGATGGAAGGGAGAACACCCAGTGGAGCAGAAACAGCTTAGCTCTATTTCTGCTTGGTAACTGAAACTCTGTCCCACAAAATAAGAAATAATTTCTGCTCTCTCTAACCCTCTGACCAGTCTTACATTTGGTCCTCCAAAGATGTCATAACTGGTCTGGGGTTAACCGGCCTGCTGATGCTTCTCCTCTAGACTCCCTGAAGCTGCCTCTTGGTGTGACAGAAGTACCAAGTGAAAAATGTGAGAGGACTATTGTCCTCCAAGTCAGCTCCAAGTCTGCAGACAGTGCTGGGAGAAAGCAGTTAGTGCTGTGGCAGTACCACTGTCCCCACTGAGCCCAGTATTGTCATGACAGAAGACCCCAAGCCCTGCGAGGAGCAGACAACCTGCAACACCTCAGCTGTCCCCCTCTCCAGTGACATGATACATGACAGGGCCATAGCGTTCCCATCACACACTCTCAAGCATTCTCCCTGTGCTCAGTCTGTTGCTGTGGGCAAAGGATTAAGAATTAAAACTGAGTAGTATGTGTGTTCCAAATACGAACAGCCCCAAAGAAGAAAAGAAACTGTAAACCAGTTCAAGCTGCTTTCAGACCCATGTAGAAACATTGGATGGTTGCAACCAAAATCTGCTCTGCAGCAAATTCTTTCTAGTAACAAGAACACTATGAAAGAACAGGCCAAAGAGGCACAAGATGGGTATGACTCTGCTGTGTACACCGTGAGCAAGACTCCTGAGGCGCTGAGAGCTCCTGAAGCTCTAGCTCTGAGGATGCTCCTGGGCTGGCCATCTGCTAAGTTGGATTTTGTGAAGTTTGCAGCTAACGTTGGTGTTAATGCAACATGCAGCTTATTGTCTTGCTTTTATCCACCCTGCAATGATCCCTTATAAAATTCCAAGTTTGCCAACTAAACCTCCATTATTTGAAAAACTGTAACAACATTGTATTGTGTGGCGTGTCCACCCAGAGCAGGGGGCCTACAAATCCTGCTCAGAGATCAGATCACCGATGATCCCAGGTGCATCTGTGCATAGAAGAAAAATGTCCTTCCTACACCTCCCTCCAGCATGTTAATTTTTTAAGCCTGCACCCACACTTTATTGCTTGCCCCCATTGCAAGAATAAGAATTCACAGTGATGCAACCGGTCTCCAAGGAGATGTTCCATGTATCTTTATCCTGGTTCTTCACGTGTCTCCGGACTTTTGCTGGGAGAGGCATTTTGGGCAATGCGGTGGAACAGCCCCCACCAGATGTACACCAGCCTCTGCAACACCGGTCACCAGTTTGCTGCAGGGGCTTTCATGGCAGGGGAGCTCCAGAGAAAGGCAAGTAACAGAGTAGCTCCTGTGGTCCCTGCTGGGACTAAACTAGCTCTCCTGTTCTCTTTGTATGGCCAAACTTGACAGGTGTCACTTTTCTCCAGTAGGTCCCTGAAACAGCAGCTGGCACATGAGCCTAAGAGGGATGCCAGCCTCACTCACAGGGGAGCAGTGCTGCCTTCAGGCCAAACCCAACAAGAAATGCATGTCACAACTGAGCCTACCAGGAACTCCTGCTCCCTCAGCGCATTGCCTTTATTCCCCACAAAGGCTTCTCACACGCCCCTCTGCTCTACGTTGTTCCAGGGCAGGCAGGCATTTTGTAGGATCTCCCCAGGCGAGCATGGGGGAAGAATGGCCGCAGTGAAGAGCTTCCCTTTTGGCCCAGCATTTTCCAGCACCGGCCATACCGGTGTAGCAACCCCCCACCCCAAAGGCGCTCCCTCCCCATACCCGTCCCTAACTGAGTCTTCCAGCGCC
>NW_010551334.1:48092-58833 GCF_000687285.1 Phaethon lepturus | reverse complement strand
CGACTGTGCCGTCCCCGTGTTTATCGCCGCTCCTCGCCGGTTCAGCGTTTCTGCCCAAAATAACACTTCGAAGAATGTCAGCGTCCTGACAGCAAACTGGTTTGGACTTGAGTTTTTGTTCTTCAGAGTACTCTTTTGAACGTGGAAGATGAAAATGTGTGTTGAATTTACATATATGCTTAAAAATTATGACAGGATGATTTTTAAATGTTTCAGCTTTCAGTTTGATTGACAGGTAGTACTGAAGTGTGAAAAATGATGGAGATGCAACCAGAAGTTAAGCTTTTAATAATAAGAAAATTGCCATGAGGATTTATGTGGAGGTGTCATTCTTCTCATTCCTCCCAACCACAGCAGAATGCCTGCCTTTCACTTGCCAAGTGTGTTTTCAGCAATTGTAATAATAGTCTAACAGTGATCTTTTAAAATCAATAAAAATACTGCAAAGAATGATTTAGAAGCCTCTAGGCAAAGGTGATCAGTGAGATGATGACAAAAATTCGGAAACTTTATCACAAGTGCTTTAAAATATTTTAAAGCTCCCGATTTCAGCTTTCCAGCTACCTTTGAGTCTCGTCTGTAGAACTTGTCCAAAATTTTGGCTTTAGAAATTTCAGTGACGTTTCATTGGACTATCACGTTTTTTCACACCACATTTTTTGAGACTGCTTTTATCAGAATCATTGTTTAAATATGTTTTTACACTATATTTCTAAAACCTAATGTGTGTTTTCTGCCCATTTATTTGCATACAGAGAGGTTGTGGGGTCTCCATCCCTGGAGATACTCAAAAACCGACTGGACACAATCCTGAGTAACCAGCTCTCGGTGACCCTGCTTTGAGCTAGTCCCTTCTACCCTCACCAATTCCACGATTCTGTGATAAATCAAAAAGAATGCTTTCCTAAATGCCTTTTTAGTAATTTGTTGAGAGCTTTATTTATAAAGAAAGAAAGAAGCAACCACAAAAAAAACCCTATTTTTTTATCTTGCTGTTTGAACCTGAATAGCAGAAAATTGATAAAGCACAAAAAGTAACGTTTAATGCATGCCAGACCTTAAGGACAAGAATCCCTTTCATTGCTAACTCTATTTTACCTTTTGTCATTGCCATTTTTATGCTATTGTCATGCCTTGTGAGTGTAAGCGGAAGTCAGCCTCTCTATGCCAGACATAGCTTGCTGTTGATAGAAAAACAGATCTTGGTTCATTCGTTAAAACTGATGGAATAATTTAAGCATTTCTGAATTTTTAAACTAGGGGTGAGGGAAATTGCTTTAACAGTGGGAACACCTAGGTAGTGCAGTGCAAGGTAATAACTAACCTAAATGACATAATAAATTTTCTTAGACTGAAATTTATTGGCCTGTAGAATAGTCTCAAGATGGAAAATTTTTGAGACTTTTTTTTTTTTTTAAAGCTAGACATTGCTGTGGCTAATACACTGTTCTCTTTATTGGGAGAGATGGACCCAGTGACTAGAACTGGCATTCCTCTGCGCTTTCTGTGGCAGACACAACACATACATCATCTGTCAGGGCTATTTGGCACAATAAAGGAGTTTCACCCTGATGTCTGAATTTCTTTAGTTTTGTGGGTTTGAATCAAATCCCTAAAGTTACTTGAACATAGGGGGTTTTTGTAGCTCAGTATTAATAATAGGTCAATTGCAACTTTTCTTGTGGTCATGTTGCTGACAACATCTGTCTAATCTTACTCTCTGTGGCCTCTTGGAACATTCACTTTTAACACCCACACTGAGAAGATATTTCAAGAAATTTCCTCTGAAGTTTATACAAAGTAAACAGATTTATTTTTTTCTCTGAAAAGTACTGCACAAAGCAGATCTTTCTCCATCAATTCATGCTGAAGTTCCCTTGCATGCATTTCCGAACTCCTTTGCTAGTCCAGGGTCTTAACCCAGTAAAAGCTTTAAATGGCACTTTCGTCTTGTGTTAAAGGGTTTGTTAATTTGTTTTCTTTTTTAAAAGTGACAAAATGGAACATACGCAAAGGTTTGCATGGCTTCAGTTTGTCACCTTAATAATTTATATGATCCATCGCTTTCTCCTGCTTTCTCGCTGCATGTGTTACACACCTGGCAAAGCCAAATTTCTGCAAATTGTGTGTCATGTAAATGATGATCTAAATTGCAAACCAGTGATACTGCTTAATTCTGCCTGAAGAGTTACACCTCTCCAGATAACCTCTAAATTTTGGCCCACTGATTTCATTAAAAGCAAAATCTTCCTTTTGATCGGTATATTATCTTTTTTAATATGCATTTGTTTTTTGAAAAGAAATACAGAAATATCCATGTAGGTTTTACTCACAATCTTTGTTATTCTCTGGGCTTTTTGGGTAGTAAAACATAAATAAATTTACAGCAGAGTTTTAATTCGTCCTTTTCCCCTCCTCCGGTGATTCTAGTACCTTCATTTGTAGAATATTCCTTATGATGTTTGTCTTATCCTATTAGTAGTTCTAAACCCCTTGCTTTTTCCTAAATAACTGTGGCCTTAGTGTAGTTAAATGTTTCTGCACCAGTGAGGAGGCCTTGCACACACACAAGTCTGAACGCTCTGGTAGTCTCGCCCTGAACTGCCTGTGTGCTGAAGTGCTTTTAGAATTAGACTATATTATGCTGCTACAACAGCTTAACCTTAAGCTTGAATAGATACATTAACGCCAGTGACTCTCCCGTGTGTTTAAGTGCTTTGCTGGGTGATGACTTACACGTCAGGATAAAATTCTGTTAATATGCCTGAAGGATCAGGTTTAGTTCTGACTTCCCACAGTGATAAAAAAGGTGAAGCAAGTACGTTTCAACAAATCATGACTGAATCGTGTAAAAGGTCTAGTTTAAGTGTCCTCGACATTGAATCGGGTCCCCACGATATTGCTAAGCAGGATATGCTGCTTTCAGCAGCTCAGAAATTCCACTATCAAGTTGAAATTTCAGTCCAGGATGTAATTTTGGGGTTTTTTTCTCCTCTGCAGTATCAAGCTATAAAGTATCCTTCTAGAAAACAAACGCCACCATCACTATGTAAATTTGCACTACTGGTTTCAGTGCGGTGGAAGGCTGGAAACACGCTCTATTTTGAAGATCACAGATGTGCTTTGTTCTCATGAGTAAATATTTTGGAATGTCACAGTGGAAAACTCTTCCAAATATTTTGAGTTCAGCAATTTTTGTCATTTGCAGCCTTACTATATTCGTTTTTCTCTGCGTGGAATTTCATGCTTGCTAGTGTGTGATATGTTAATTTAAAATATTTCGCTTGCACAGCAGAGTTTGCCAATGCCATGCTTGTACCGAGCATAAAAACATGCAAAATACATGCCTTTTACTGAAGAGAGATTTAGCATGCTGTTTTCTTTTTTAGATCATAGCTGAACTTAAGACAACCATTTCCTCTCTGACGGAGGAGAACAGCCGGCAGCAGCTCGCTGCGGAGCAGCGGCTCCAGGAAGTTGTACAAAAGTTTGAAGATAAGAAGCACCAGCTGATTACAGATAATGACAGAGCAATCAAGGTAATCTGGGGATTTTAGTCACTGATGCTACTGGCTGTTTGAGTAATTAAAAGTTCTGCAGTGGGCAGATGAATGCAGGTATCGTTCCTGTTCACACAGCGCTCACGAATTCCATTCGCTGGACCTTGACTTTGATGTATCTAATGACTCAGGCTCTCTTTCCTCTTAGCTGATCATATGCCTGCATGAAACGTTTGGTTTTGGCGAGTCTAATCCATCCACTTCAGTCAAATACTTGAAACTTTCCTCTTCTCTTTCTTTTAATATTGACTCGGATGTTTTAATGTATTTTCAGCACCTTTATAATATAGAGTGTTTTCAGTAGTTGGGGAAAAAACGAGGTGAAAAATAGGAGAGCTGAGTTGCACCACCTGAGAGCTGGCAGAATTGCGGGGGCTTTAGCTTGGTTTTCACAAGATATTCTCAACTTCATGTTTAGGGCTGCAATGAAGGAAAGTACATTCTTAGGTTCCATTGAAAACTATATGCAAAATCTGTGCTGACTATGAATGGAATAAAGTGTTTGTTGTTTGTAACTTTTTTCATTAGATTTCTACGTATTTTGCATCACAGTTGCATTCTCTGTCCTTTTTCAAAGAAGCTGTAAGAGACTATGGATTCTGAATATTTGGACTCTTTTTCCTTGCTGCTTTGACACCTTGATTCAAAGCGGCTGCAGAGACTCCCACCTGTAGAAGTGAGCAGAATTGTTTTTTAAACATTTTTCCTTTCAGAGTAGTAAAGAGCAATGGAAAATTTTTGAAACTGTGTAATCTGCTAGGGTTGACAATGAAAACACTTCATTAAAAGTTGAATAGAAGAAGGAACTTTTTTTTTCTTTGTAAAGACATTTACTAGTACCAAACGAAGAATTACGTTGTTAAATGTAGAAACTCATGGAAAAAAAAAAAAACTACTACAGTTTTTCTGACTTTTTGTGCTGAGAAGAAACCATGGGAGTTTTTACACATTGGAACTCTCTGTTCAATTATGGTACAGTTAATGTTGTCCTCTATATTTGATTAATTTGCATAATGAGATCAGGTTGACATTACCGTCTCATCATCTGCAGAGTGTTCTCTTCCTTTCTTTCATAAAATGCTTCCTGATTATTTTTTTCTTAAGGAAAATGTCTACCTTTATTTGTGTATTTGCTGAGGAACAGAATTTTTTTTCTGATCATTCTTTAGTCTCTTCTGTCAAAGGTATAGCCGTAAAAATGCTGGCTATAATCTGTTACCCAACTTGAATCACCAGAGGTAGTTTTTATTATCACTAGGCTCTGCAAATAGAATATAGTTCAATCACATTATTTTGGCATACAGGTGGATTTTTGCCGCTTAGGAAACTGTACTATTTGTAATTACCCGCTTTTCCAGTGGCCGTCTAGATACACAGAAACCCTGTGACAGCGGAATAGTCTTCCATATAGTCAGAAATATGCTGTAATTCAAGTTATCATGTATGATACTTCAAATATATATATATAAAAAAAAAACCTCTTGAGTTATATATTTGAAAAACATGGTTTAGACCGTTTACCAGCTTTTTTCTTAGCGCCTGATGCAAATGCTACTGTTGAATTTATGGATTCACTTAAACTAAGTTCCATTCAGCAGAAACAATTCATCTGTTGGTAACAACAGTTTTTGAACACTAGTGATTATAGGTTGTATGAAATCCTTCTCCATGTAAATCTGTGTTCAGCTCTATTATAAACTTAATTTTGATGTTACTACCTCACAATGTAATGAAATACAGAAAACCACAGGGGAATTCTGCACAGGGTTACTAAGCAGTGTCCCAGAGAGATTTTAGCACTGGTGCTGTGAGTACGTTTTGTAAGATTTGGTCACCTTGGGGAAGAAATGCAGAAATACAGCAACAGCTGTTATGCTTGGAACTTTGTTTAGTATCATTAAGATTTTACTTTAAAAAAAAAAAATCTTCCTTTGAAACCACTGATTTAATGGAAGTTTACTGAAAGCCAGATACCCAAACAGAAAATTCTTAGGAAGGTAAACTGCTGCGTATGCTTCTGGAAGCAGAAAGAGGTGTTTTTAATTTTGGATCACTTAGAATTTTTAAGAACCACACATAATTCTAGATGAGCATATGTAGAAATACTTTGGTTTTTATTAACCTTGGGCAAAAAAAATTGGTTTTGGTGAAAGTGGAATCCTAGATGTCCTGGAGATGGGGAACAACATCTAACCTAGGGCAAGCTGAAGACCTTGAGGGATGATTAAAGAAAAATTCTAAAAACAAAGCAATTCTTAATATAGCATAAGCCTTTGAGAAAACTTAATATAGTGTAAGCTACTAAAAAGACTATCATTAAAAAATGGGCATTTGCTAAATATAACATTGATTTAAACTAATATAGAGGAACAGATTGCAATTTCCTTTATATGGTATTGGGTGACTTCCTGTAAGACCTTCCAATTATTATTCCCTTTCAAAGGGAGAAATACATTTTTACAGAAACCAACTGGCTCTCAGAGAAGTTTTGGATTTAGTCGGTAAAGTGATATCCAGATGTGGATGCCATAATACATGATTTTCATGTTAATTCAAATTCCTGACTCTCTCTGCTAGTTAAAGATTTCTGAGTTGTTACTATTTCACAGTTCTATCTATCTTCTTCATCTTTATTGTTATTTTTTAAAATATTAGTGAAAAAGAATAAATGAAACTTTTAAGAGCATTTTGCTGCTTTTAACAACATAAAACCCCAAAATGAGCAGCCCTTTCTGGCTTTAGATGGCCTCAGTTTGGGTCAGTTTGAGACAAACGCTTAAAGTACTTGGCATTCTGTGTTACACCGTGATTTGTCTGGCCTACGGGCAAGTCCAACTCTGTGCCGTCAGAGTCATAAAATCAGGATAAAATTTTGGCTCATCGCATTCCTTTGTTGTGGCTTAGAAGGTCACCGGTTCGGATGCCATTGAGTTGCAGTGGCTAACAGCAGAGACCTGAGAAGCAGTGGTCTGACAAGGCGTTGAACAACCGCGTGACTCCTGTCGCTGCCTTTCCTCTGCTGCTGAGCTTGAGCCTGTTGGGATTACGACAGTGTTGGCACCGAGAGCGATCCCAAAAGCACAGCTCGCTCTTCAGTGCCGTGTAGATATCTTTGCTTTGAACTTACCAGGACTTGCGTTCTTTGGAGCAGAGTACACGGATGTTGCGATTGGCTTGGCATGGGGCAAATCCAGCAAAGCTCACCTGGTCTCTGTGCCATGCCTCTCCTGTAACGTGCTTACACTTCAAAGATCAGGAACCATTGGTTTAGACCATAGGATTAGTTGAGAGCGCAATTATATTAATGCCCTGCAGATGCTTGGAAAAGCTGCTTAAATTGCCATGTCTGTTAACCCACTTGTGATGCTTTAGACTGGGATTCCAGAAGGCACCCTCCAGTAAGGGTTTGGGTGCTGAACTCCTGAGAACGTCTATGCAGGAGCTGCGTTGGTCATCGAAGTGTTGTGTAAGCTTATTAAGGCTAAATTTAAACTACCTTTCTTGCATCCCGATAGCAATCTAGCCACAACAACCCGGAGCTCAATATGGTCGAGCATTTACCTAACTTTGCTGCTGCTTTTGGCAGTGGTTACTGGCTGGACTCAGCACTAGCGTAAAGTTGATTGCATTGTAGAGATACCTTGAAGTTATTTATGAAATCCCAGCCTTAGGTTTTTTTATTAAATCCTTTTGGATCCTGGGATTGGAAGTGCAAAACAGTTCCTGGGACTGGAACTGCAAAACATGTTCAGAGCATTTTATTGTAGAAGTTGATGGCCAAGTGAGGACTCCACATCAAAAAGTAGATTCTGGAAAGAAATGGATGATGGATAGCATGCAGTGACAAACCCACAACAGAAAAGGGAGAAAATGATGCTTTTTTTGCCAGAGGGACCACATTTGTTGTTTGGCTCATATTACAGATTCTAGGATTCTGTTATATCCCCTGAATTAACACCAAAATTTCATTAGCAAAACATGGTTTGAAGATGACATATTTCAACACTTTGTGTGTCAGCCAGCTTATGATCAGATTAATTCTGTTAATAAATAAGACTTAAAAGATTTCTAGGAAAGAATGTCATAGAATAACATTCCCCTTCATGTGAAAAATTTTGAAACAGTTGTTTTTCTTCATTATGTTTAAAAATGTTGAGAGGAAACAAAAATCAAAAGTATATTATATAGCCATATCACAACAAAGGAGAAAAATTCTGGTTTTAAATTGTCTGGACTTAGGTGGGCATTGAGTATTCTCAACATCATCATGTCTTTATTAGATGCTATCATATCTTGGAGCACAAAGATAATTTCCTCTATGCAAAGATCAGGCTGAGGGTGTTATCAACACAGTGAAATTTCTCAGTGCAACTATAACAAAATACTTACTCTGCTATAGTTATTCTTGAGTCAGTCCTTGTGTGGGGTACTCTTGTTTCCTTCTATTCTGCAATACTGTTTCCACAGGGGGATTTTAATGTTGTTATCACTCTAGTTTGGCATGTCATGCCAGCAAATTGCTCCATGAAGAGAGTGCGTGGTCTCTTGGGCTTGCTGCTCGGAGGACCCGTCTGCTGCCCAGCCCACCTCTCCGGGCTGCCTGTGCCCTGCTGCGCCGGGGCAGCATGCCTGGCCGCGGGTCCTGCTTCTTTTATTTGCATAATCCCCCCTCCCTTTCATGTTTGGTTCCTGCTAAAAGTAAAACAAATTATTTTAAACCTTGGCATGTTTTAAAGCATTCAGAACATTTCTTTAAGGGCACCTGATATCTTTGTTTCCAGAAAGTAGTTGTCAAAATATACAGATGGTATTTACAAACATCTCTAAAATGCAGTATATCAGAAGAACTGTGTTTTTAGAAATTTTGTGAACAAGCTAACTTTGCGCTTAGCTATACTTCATTATCAGCCGTGTTTATTAGCAAATTCCACTTGTAATTACAAATAGTATTTTGTACTAAAAGAAAAAGCATGTCAGAGTTACGGGAACGTTAACTAAGTGACTGTAGTCCTGCAGAACTATTTAGTCTGTTGTCCTCAAAATACCTTTTGAAATACTACCATTGCACTCTGCGATAGCCAATGTTGGGTTTAGTAAGAAATAAACAATTCTAATTTGTTGGTTTAGAAGTCCCAGGCAAAGCTAACTCTCAGTGATTTGGGTGTCCTTATTAGTGCTTATTAAGGGAGGAGAAGCATCAGAGAGCATACTACCTGAATTGACCTGATCTCCGGTACAGAGAAGAAGCATTTGGGTCCTGTCTTACAAATGAGACACTGGAGGGTAGAGCCTTGGTTTTGTCCAAGCTTTGTGGCAAAGATGGAAAATAAGTCCGGACTCCTGAGGTCCGGACCCATGCATCAGTTGGAGCATCAGCCCTTCTGCAAGAACGGTTTCAGGATCCAAACAGTTACGAAACGGTAGAGCGGTTTTGGAAATGAGATCTCCCAGCGTTAAAGCCCCATCTATGAAGTGCATTGCAGTCTCGTCGGACCCTTTTGAGAAACCTGGGCCAGTTCAGCTCCTTACCTTTTTATTAAGGCTGCTGACAAATGTCCAAGCCGTGGCAAATAATGGGGGAACGATTTACATGTTCAGCATTTTCTTTGTATTTACAGCAGAAAGACCGTAATGCCTGGTGGTTCAGAAGGCTATGAGCATGTGTAACTGATAGCACTGAGGACATGAATTAGGAAAAAGAACCTGTAAGCTTAGCGTAAACTGAAAATGAAAACCTAAAACTTAGGATAAAGTGAAGGCAATTATTATTTCAAGGACTTTTTAAGTGAGTCTTGACTCGCTCTCCGCTCCAGCATACATTGATGCAGTAGGGCTAGCTGTTATAATCTATACTACTGTTGAATAGCTGTGTAATAAACTTCTGCCAGTAAGATTCACATTATTTATAAGCTTTTTTTATATTTTATTGTATTTTTTATTTAAACTTGGCTGAAGGTGTTTGGGGTTTTTTAGCTAACAGTTCCTGTAAAAAGGAGGTCAGCATTTTGCTGTTGAAGCTGACACTGACTCATGTGTTCTAAGACGTCTGGTCAGAACATGCATTACTGTTTGTGATGGTTCGATGGCCACAGACATGCCAAATTCTGTCACTGCAGATCTTCAGAGATGTGTATGTCAGAGTTCTCTAGAGGGATCTCAAATGCATCTAATCGGTTTTGTGGCTAAGCATCACCATGATAAACTATTTGGCATAGGAAATAAAGAGTTTTAAGGGACCCTCTTGATGTTAAATGCATGGAGTCATTTTTCATGGATCTCTGTTTCTTTGTCGCTGACTTTAATCTATAATAATACTAATAGCTGCAGTGTCTTTTATTAGCAGGGAATTACAAGGCACCAACATTTGTACCTTAGCATTGTAAAGCAGTCATTAAAATTTACCAGGCAAATACCATTCTCTTGCTTATAATTTGCTATATCCTGTTTGATCAGCAGAGGAAATCATGTCTTCCAAAAGGATAGGTAAATGAAATCTGCAGGGCTTTTATAGTTTTGCTTTCTCTTTTACATGGGGTCCAAACTCTGAGGCACCTGTTTTTCACAGTCTTTGTTTATATGAATACTAGTTTCACTCAAATTCAGTCTGTTAGAGAAATGAGGGTTTAGCCCCAAGCGTATCGACTGTTGCTCATGCTCTGTCTCTTGAGTCCATTACCTGGTTATACTTTGAAAGGCCGTATTGACACGTTCATTATAAATGATAATAAAAATAGGCTTGTTTTTGTGTTAAAGGCTAAACAGTTGTTAATCACAACTGAAATTCTGATTTTAAAATGTCCTCTCTCCTTTTCGTAATCATATCTCTTTTTTCTGTTGCCACAGAAATTATTTCATTGTCTGAAGCATAGTACCTTTGCTTCAAAATTACAGGGTTTCAGATGTTTGGCCAATCAGGCAATCCGAGTGGCTGAGCATCTGTAAGTACTTTATAATATCTTTGACATGCTTTGTGAGACAAAGAATTGAGTCATCTTTTTTTCCTGCAGCAAGCTTTGCACTCTGGCATTTTTCTTGACTTTTCATGTCTCAACACATTGAAGAACTTACCATGGCCAACAGCAAAATCATAGTTACAAGTTTTATAAAAGACGAGACCTAGTGCTTGCCTAGCCCTCTGAACTGCAGTCCAGTTTTATCTGGCAGGCTTAAAAGTTTGTGTT
>NW_010551334.1:35688-48061 GCF_000687285.1 Phaethon lepturus | reverse complement strand
TCCCTACATTATCATAGTTGTCCTCGGTCTTTTGCTTTCCCTCCAGAAGGTGCTTTGCTGCCTGAAGTCCTTTTCATTCTTTTTTAGCCCTGGAAGGGATGCCACCTGATGTCTACCAGTCTCCAAATTATGGAATTAAAGATGCCATAAATGTATACCAAAATATAAAATCTTGCATAGCTAAGTTATCAGTGTCTTTTAATGAGCTGGACTACACTAATTTTGCACTGGAAAAATGGCAAAAAGAAATTCAAAGCAAGCCATAAAATTCACTGCTTTTAACTTACAAGACAGGAGTAATAACACTGAATGGGGTCCTAGGTGGTCAGAAAGGTACAGGGAAAACACTTTCTTAGTAAGTGTTAGGTAGTGCTGACATAAGCCTACGCAGCTAATAAAGAAGGGCAGACAATGTTTATGGTTATGATACAAGAAAATGAAAATTGGGTTTTTTAAGGCTGCTGTGATGGTTAGAGTTTACTGTTGCATTTCAAGGATGTTTTATGCTCCAAAGAGCACGGGGACTTTTATGTGGAGGAGAAAGTGGTGCTTAGAAAGACAGAGTTGGGGAGATACCCAGAAGTGAGGAGGCAGACTGCCTGGGAGGAAGAGCCTGTGCTCAAAAGTCTGGGACTTTACTGGAGAGAAAAAAAAAAAAAGATAAAGATAAAAACAAGTGTCTAATGTCCTCCAAACACAGGGCATCTGTAAAACAGTCTGTGCATAGGACTGTGTAGACTTTCCAAGGGCTGTTCTTTGTTCCAGTTCCAGTGAGTTCCTGGAACGCAGCCTCCTTCCCTTCTCCTGGAACAGCCTTGACTGCAGGGCTTCTCCAGCCGTGTAGGTGGAAACGCAGTATGTGTGAACTATATATTCAACCAACAAAAGACTGCTGGAGAAAATGACATCTTCAAAGCAAACCTTCCATGGTCCACAAACATTTATTACTCTGTAGTAAAGATTTTTAAAGCCTGGCACAGTAACACAAGTTGCAGGGTTTGGCAAATAGAGGTTTCGGGATGTGGACCTGGTCTACTTATCAACATATATTTCCCTTAGATATCTTTCTTATAGCGTGGCTGATCCCAGGAGTGAGCCGATAGAGCACCAGATTGCGCTGGCTGATTCCGGCATGTCTACACAATTTCCAGTATTTGTGTAAACCTTTTTTTTGTTTGTTTTTGCAAAACTGTACGTTCCAATATAGGTTGCTGTTGGTTTTCTATTAATCATGGTGCTGGCTGCTCCGGGGGTATCAGCAGGAGAGAGTCACCGAGGATTTCAGCTATATGCATTAAAATGCTCTTGCCAAAATTGGTGTTGACTTTAGAAATCTTCAGATTCCATTTAGAATTTTCTGCTGGCTCTCCAGCTGTACATGTAACTGAAACTCAAGCAGATCAAATATCAGAGTATTTTTTTTAAAATGACTGGCAAACACTTTTGAATGGCAGATCACAGTGAAGTAGAAATATCTTTGTTAAACTTACCATTTTCCTAATAGTTGGGCTTTTCTTAAGCGTGACAAGAGAAACCTGGTGAATCCAATACCTGTACAGGGTAACTGTGTACCAGTATTTAAAGGCAGGCTAGCAGCAGAATCAAGTGGTCAGTAGCACTCTTACAGTTGTTGGAAGGCATTGCCTTTATTTTCTGTAACTAGTGGTTTTTTCCATACAAAATGAAAATACCTATTGTTTCCTTAGCGTTAAAAGATTGGTTACAAAGAGCTCCTAAAGGAAAGCAGCCAAAGCTGCTATATTTCTGCCACTTTCTTGCATCAGTGGAGTTGAGAATAAAAGAACTTTCCAAGTTACAGTACTGTACTTGAAAAGGGAAAAAGTATGCGGCGACTTTTATCTGTGTATTCAGTAGATCAGATGGCAAACTCACCCAGACAGCCTAGCAGGGGAGCAGCTTCTGCTTTTCTCAGTAAGCCCTGAGTGGTGTGAAGCAGCACCAAGTACAACATCAAAAGATACAAATATGCATCGAGTGTAAAGTTTGGGGTTTTCAAAATATCTGTCTAATTAGCACAACTTGTAGATTTGCGAGTTCTGGCTCTGACTTTCTCACAGTTTCATGCTCAGCGGAAGTGGCATTTTCATCAAACAAATCTGTGTAAGAGGTTAAACCTACGAACACCGTCACCAAACCTGAGCCTTCAGATCCTTGATACAAACCTATCCTGTTTCCTTCTAGCATCAATCGCCCTATTGTGCACAGCTAGAAAATGTGAGATGTAGCTGTTAGCCAAATTTTTTCTAGATGAACGAGATCATTTTAATTGAATGTTATGATCAGCCAGGTCTTGTGGTTTGACATGGATTCAAAATGAAGCAGTTCATCTGCTTAAAGAATGCGTAGGCACTAATATAATAACCTCAGTTAGTTTTCGGATGCCTCCATCCTAAGGGAAATGGGTTTGACTTGCCCTTCAGTGGAAATTTTGTGTACTATTGGCAGCCAAAATAACACTAGAGTCCAGAAACAGAATAAAATTATATTCCTGTATATTGTACTTTGCTCCCTTTCCCATTAAAATTTGTATTGTAAACATTTTCCGTTCGGCTCAGTTCACCTTGTTGCCTTACAGTTCAAGGAAACTGTCTCAATGTGTTCATATAGTACATGTGTATACAAGAAGGTGAAAAACTGAGTTTTATTGAAAATACACATTGCTCTCTGAGCCTTTTGCATGTCGATTCTGCACTTAACGTGCGTGCTCTATCTTGCATTGGAGTTTGGGATGCCTTCCCTGGGAATGGTTTTATTGTTGCTGATTCATGCACAATCTACACTGTGTTGATTCTCTTCATTGATGAACACTATTTGATATAGTAAATATTTTATTTGTTGACCCTTGAAAACATGCATGAAGAAGACTGAGGACTTGAGGCTGAAGCTTATAGGAAAGACTGGGAACCTCAAGGCTGAAGCTTTTTCTTAAGCTCTTTCTTCTGTGCAGGCATCAATGGTTTGGTATCTTTGGCCCCTTCAGGAAGCCTGAGGTCCTCCAACAAGGAGACTATTTTATGGAAGAAAAGAGTTCACCTGTTTTCTTCTTCAGAGGTCTGTCTATTAAATTTAATCGTAGGAAACGGTAATAAGTGTTGCCTACAGGATAAAATTTAGGACTCTAAATGAGCTTCTTGGCAAGAAGCTCTCTGAAACTGCCAGATAGCAGAGGACTGGAAGAGCAGTACAGCAGAGATCAGTCAAGCACAACAGAAGACTTGCTCCTCTGACACAATCACTTTTTAACTTCTGTTACTAAAGCTGTCTCTGCTTATTTTTAGTTCAAGCACTGACAATTAAGTCAATATGTTAATAATTAGGAAGGCAAATCCTTCAGCACTGATGTATATTCATGTATGAATCTAATCCCTGATAAAACACAGTTATCTGCAGTAGTGATGAAGATACCTGTTGGAACTGTCTTCACCAGCTTGGCCAACCAACCAGGAGACCCCAGATTTCTATTTCTAATGTTGAATATGTCTCCCGCATTTGGTACCTCAAGAGAAATAAATCCTCAGTGAAAACCCCAGATTGCCAATTATGAAGGGTTCATTAAGATCTGCTGAAGTTCAAAGCAAAAAGGCCAGTTCCTCGCAGGTCAGGGCAGCTCTTGTAATGGTTTCTGCTTTGCCTCCAGCAGCAGCTCATCTCCAGAACCTGTTTATTTTTCTGCCAGGACTGTTGGCAGGTGAATAGAGTCACATCAGATCACCTCACGAGTATTTTTATGCTCAAAACCTATGCCCTGAATATGCCATTTTCCTGGCCCAGCGTGGCATGAGATCATGGGTTTCAAACTTGTCTGTGTTGGCCTTAGAAGACAAAACATGCAATGCACCGTTCACTTCCTTTTTTGAGATCTAACATAAAGTCACAGCTCAGTTTTGCACTCGGGTTTGCTCTCTTACAGTTTAGAACATCGCAAAGGAGTAATGTCTGCTGGGGAGGAAGGAGAGCATCACTCGATCGGGTGCTGAAAACCAAGCAGATCATTCGTGAAATGAAATCGAATGAATGCAAGTTCTTCTAGATTCAGAGCAGGAGAAAAGAACACAGTCCCTTTTCCTGGGAAATGCTTAGTTAGGGCATGTCAGCACCGAAGCGTCATGCAGATACACTGTGGTTTAGGAAAACATTTGCCCTCCTGCCAGTGCAGGGCAGCAGTGCTAATCCAGAATTCATCCAGGCTGAGAGTCGCTGTCTCAGGAGTGCAACGTCTTAGTTTCTAGTACTACAGAGTACTAGCTCTCTGTATTGGAACTGTGGAAAAGATGTTAAATCCTGAAGTGCTCTAACGTTTTCCTTTGCGTTTTCTACGTGACTGCTCAGGGACTGCCATGGGTACCCATACGTGGTACCGTGGTTCAGCTTGGCCCTTTTATTGCTGTTGCCAGCGTGACTCCCTTCTCACCCAGCATCCACCTTTCCATCACCAGGATCTAAACTGGAGGAGCCACGGGAAGAGGATGTGCTTCTCCAGGGAGGGATGATGCCCACAAGCGAGTGACCGATCCATTGCACCCAGCGCTCTCCGGGATGCCGCTCTCTTCCAAGTTTGTTACGTAAGAGAGGGTGAAAGTACAAACAAGAGAAAACTAAACATGAAAAGCGAGTGTGTTTGCTTATTGAGAAGCTTGGGAGTGGCAGAATAAAACTGTATAAATAAAAATTCAGGCTACCGAATGCTAGATAGCTGCAGGAACACCTGTACAGTTGGACCAAGCCACAGCTCTGCAGATAGCTTGAAGGAGAAATCTAAGATGTGTATTGGCGTTGCTTTTCTCAATATGGCTATATCTAAATTCCATATATTTTTTTTACTAATGTTATTATCATTCATATCCTCTATGGTTTTTCCCTTGTGATTCAGCAAGGTAAAACAGCAATTACTGAAGAATGAGTAACGATTTGAATCATATCAGCGGATTTTAATTGTCTGCATACCTGGAAACACCTTTGACCACAGCTGTGCTCTAAGCTCCAAGGAGGGACTCCTGCCCGATGTATTGTTTTCTTCCTCCTACCAGAATAACATATCACTTCTACTTATATTTGTGTAAATCCAAAAAGCAAGGAGGACACAAGAAAACATGAAGTGATTGATGGGCAAAGAATACAGTGAGGTCGTTGTCATCACTGTTACCATTTATACTTAAGCGTTTACATGCTGCTTTTTCCTTCCTACCATCCTCTACCAGGTCTCCTCTCTGTCCTGAATCGTATGGGAATGTGCATTTGCAAGCCAAGTTTGGCATTGCTGTGGACTCATTTGCTAGCGCCTGTCTCTAATAATCTGTGGCGTCTGTGAGAAGGCTGATGTCCCTTCTCCCTCTTTAACTTGCTGTTTGCCAAACCTGCCTCTGCAGAGGACAAGCTTATTTATGCTTCCTTATCAGATCCTGAAACTAGATCAAGATTTATGCAACTTTAACAACACCGGAATACTTAGTTCTTTCACACTGCACCATATATTATTTTTCCTGCAGTTTATGTCTTATTTGTGATAAGGAAAAGTTTTTGAGTGTGCATAAAGTAGCTGGAAAGCTCTGGTCTTTGTGCTGCGCAGGTCTAATGAGAGACGTTAGTATGTAGCTGCACAAATGAGAAACCGGTGGTGCTTTAGAACTTGATCTGTTTTCTGTTATTTTTAATGCTTTTGCATTTTAAAAATGTCATCCATATAAGAATATTTGGAACTACTTACATATAAAAAAAATAAGAGAAAATGAAAAGAGCCTGCCTTCCTTTTAGATGTGCCAAACAGGTTTGGCAGTCGTTCACTTAGCATCGATCAAGCGTTGCGCAGCCAGTTGAACTCTTGTAGCATTTTCTACCTGCGCAGGAGCATTCTCGCCAAGCATTTCTGAAACAGAAGAGACACCAGTTGGGTTATTTCTCTTGCTCAGAGAATTTTGCATGATGACTGAATTTTAGTGTGGATATCAAGATTTGACATGTCATTCTAAAGCCTGAAAATCCTGTAGAAGATAAACTGCAAACATTTTTTTAGCTCAAGGGAAAATGGAAGTGGCTGTGCTGGGTCAAACTGGAGTCCAGCTGTCTCCGCATTCTGGACAACGTATCTGATAACAGATGCCTAGAAAAGAGAGGAAGAACAGGTTGAAGATTTAGGGACGTTTCCTCGACATACTTTCCCATTTTCCAGCGGCATATAGTTAAGGGAGTTGCTGTCTGTATTTAATAGTCTTGGATGGCTTTTTGTTCTGTGGATCTGCGTGGTCGCTGTTTGAGTCATTGTGCCGTTAGCACTCATCATGCTCTAAGGCAAAACGTGCCCCACTGTACCATTTCTGGGCTTGGTATATCTGTGGGGAGTATTTTAACTGCCTTGTCATGACCCTGTGGGAGGTCCTCGGAAGGAGAACCAGCGGGATATCTTGGGGATGCTCATTAGGTTCACAAGTAACTCAACAAAAACTTCTGCTGTGTGGCACTGAGGTCCTCTCCTGTCTGTGCATTTCCACATAAGACTTCTCTGCCACAGCAGAAAGATCTGCTAACTGAATTATCACATTCTTTCAGTCATCATTCAGCATAAAACTGGGTCAAAAAAGACTTAACACAAAAGAAAGTTTAAAAAAATAAAAGCTCCATTGAAAGCAGATCCGCTTTGTCACTACTGTCATAAGAGCTCTTGATTTTCCATGAAAACTATATCTGAGACACAGCAGTAGCTTTGGCAAGTGTTTTCCCTCCCTCTCATCCTCTTCCTAGTTTGCCTGTATATAAATTACACCTAATTTGTTACCTATATTGGTGAAATTATCAACGTCAAAAGATCAAATGTAGGGTGTTTGTTTCAAGTGCGGCTCAGCTGTTGCCTGTTGCGGTGATGCTCATATCGGGGGTCTCTACCAGGGAATCCTCAGTCTGATCTTACAACAGTTGGCTTGGACAAGCACATGGAAGTTTGCAAGCCAAAATTCATCCAATATGCATCCAATATGCATCCATCGTTCATCCAATATACATTTTAAATGATTGCTTTTAAGGGAAGCATGGCCAATAAATTTAAGCTAGACAAATTCTTAATTTTTTATTGATAATTCCAGTTCAGCAAAGAAGATTACTTTAGAGCTAAAGGAATAGGGTGGTGCGTACTCCCAGAAACGAGTTATGCAAGAATTAGAGAAAAATATTTTGAATAAAAAGATGGTAGAAACATTTAAATTTGTTGTGGAGCCTGACATTGTTCTTTGCTATGCGTGTATGTGTGTGTCTGTCTACCTAAAATATTCTGTACTAGTATTCTAGAGCTCTGAAATGGAAGGAAAAACTTCTAAAGAAGCTGAAATAGATCTTACCCATGTCTAATCTTGAAAAAAATATGAACTTAAAGGATTTTTTTATATGTTTAGAAACATTGGTATTATGACAGCAAGCATCTCTGTCATAACATCATATGACTAACTAGATCAGAAACATTCTGGGATGTTCTGATCAGTTATGTTAATGCGTCTTTTAAAAAGTATAAAGTCAATGCTCTATAAAATAGATACTTGAAAAACAGTTTTAGTTTTCCTAAGGCTAGTGAGATTAGAGTTTCGTAATCTGTTTGACCAGCTGCAGAGGACGTCCTTTTTCATTTTTTCTTTTTTAAGTAAATGAGCTTCATCTCAACATGATAAAAAAAGAAAAAAATCAAGCTTCAAAAACGCTTAGTTTTCACACATACTTTTAAATGGGAGCAATTGCATTATCATGTCTTGTTGCAAATGTAATTGGGTTGGAGGTCATTAAAGACTTTGAATAAAAGGTTTTCTAAGTTTCCAAGTGTGCATCCTCCCCTGTCAAGAATCATCCCATTTTTGGCTTACAGACATAATTTTAAAGGATATTACTTTGCTGCTTCTCACATCTTACGTGTATTGAGTGTGCAGGCACTGTTGAGTCAAGCTCGCTCTTGTTCAGTTCAAAAAGCAGTGGTTTGCCTCGTGAGTTAATATTGTTGATTAAGGTTACTTTGAAAGGTATAAAGACATTATTAGGTTTCTTTTTTTGTGTGTAAGAGAATGTTTGTTATTTTATGTAATGGGAAGAGTTCCAGCAATATTGGACAGTCTGCTAGTTCATTGCACAAAATAAATACTTTTCTGTTGTTCTTACTGGGAATCGGATTAGCCTATTGATTAGAAATATCTGAGCCTTTCATACTTACTTTTAAAAAGAGCATAGCAAAATAAGATGTTTTGTGAAGCCTCTTAGAAATGTTTATATTTCCAGGTCTTCATGCATCTGTGATGAGGAATGCATTTTAAGGAGACATTTGTAGAGCACCAGGGGTCTACTGGAACCGCTGGTCTGTCTCCAGGTGTAAAGTTTCCGAACACCCACTTAAAGTGGCAGTTTGGTGATAAACTTCATGGGGAATGAAGCCCCAGGCAGCGAGAAGATTGCCGTGTTCAGAAGTGATTGATAAATATGCTTTATCAGGAGTCAGATATTCTCTAAATCATTGCAGGAAATTCTGCTCAAACCCCTGATGTTTGTTTTTGCAGAGCTGTTGGTAAGAATACAGCAAGCAGCAGAACCAGATGTTTTACTAGTTAATTTGTATTCACAATAGCAGGTTTTCACTAACACAGCATATCCATTGACGCGACATTTTAGACGTTCTTACGACATAGCATCAAAAATGCAAGAAGTTGTCTGAAAACGTTGAACCTGACATCGGGTCTTCAAAGGAAACCCGCTCTGAGAATGGCAGACTCCTTGCCGTTCCCATGGATTGCAAAGTGTTTAATAAAAAGCAAATTAGGAAATGAAAATTGTCTCATGGATCAATCAAGCGCAGCAGTTATGCCTGTTCAGCATTATCTGTCAGACGTTAACCTGATCGGGAATGTTTTATTTTGTATAATAGTCTCAAAATCAGACTGAAAGGGTGACTTAAAAAATACCTGACGTATTTTGTGTGTGCTCTGAGGCTGATAACAAACTCTGCAGTTCAAGTTTTAATAACTAGGGGGGAGCTAAGAAACTTCAAAAGGTTCATGATAAATGTTTTTGACAATGCGTCAGCTGAACATTAGGCAGGATCTTGGTAAATCCTCTCATAAGTGGTTTAAAATGGAGTTTTGAACTTTTCCTTCGTAAGTGTATGCTTAAGATGTCATGGTATCTTTGGGTTTAAAAGATTCATTTTATCTGGTATATGTGAACCATTGGCATTTCTGTCCACACCTCTGAGAGTGAAAGGGGGAAAAAGTTGAGCAATTTTCTTCTTCGGGCAACCTCTGCCCCTGCTCTTGACCATGAAACTTGTGAAGGCTGGAAAAAAGGAAAAGCCAGTTTTAAAGCATACTAACAAAATACTCCAGGTAAATATTATAGTAAATCTTCTGAGCTGACAAGCTTTCTGAATGACTTCATTGTGACAACCCTAAAATGTCCCGGTAATAGACAACGCAATGCTTGCACACGGCCGCTGCTTGTTGGCTTTTGTGGTTCATGGAGAAAAGCGGCTGAAAGCAAGTTCATTACTGCTCTTTGCGCCTTGCCTCCCTCCCCCTCTCCTATCACCGGAGCCACTAAAAACAAAGCAAACCCAATTCCTTCCTTGGCTCCCCCAGGAAAAAATGCCTAACTTTATAATTTATACTGCTGTTTTCTTTGCATTTTTATCTTTGCAGGACTTTCTCTGCCTTGTGACATCCTTTGTGTTTCAAAAGAATTGAGTTTATACTGCCATGCAGTGAAGCCCTGACTCAGCAAAATGCTTAGAGCCTTGCCTAATTTTAAGCCCGTGAATAGCTCTGCTGGTCCTGTCAAGGTGTTTAGGGATATATGGCTGAAGACTTTGCAAAAATGGGCCTAAAACTTTGGTCAGCTCAACTAGATATTTACAGAAAATGCCGAAAACACATCAATATTTTATAGGAACAAAGCTGGAAAAAATATGCATGTTGACAATCCTAAAAGTACTCGGGGAATCTTGAAAAGACACGAATCCAGATGAAGTCTGATGTGAAATAGCGTTAAAGGACTACTCAGGAACTAATGCTGATGATCCACTTAAGAGCCAAAGTATATCATATACTGCCAGTCAGTCTTTTGCCTATGAATTGCGAAAAATAAAAATAGTGTAGCATTAGAGCCTACCCCACTGGAAAAATGTTTGCATATATGTTTCTTTTATGTTAACTGTGTCCTACTCCTAAAAATTTTTCACTACTAGAGACTTAATTTTGTTCAAATCATTCCCTTCCTTCCTGAACCCCTTCCTTTCTTCCCACAGCCCCTCAAGGGAAGAAATTATACTTCACAACGGCATCTCCTACTGGCAAATCTCAGAAGCGATATAACTGGTGCAAAAAGGAGCTGCCTGGCTTGCGTGAACGGGCAAAGCCCACAGCTCGGCTGGTTTTGCAAGATCTCCGCTCCCATTTTGAAATGTCAGCAAAGTGAGCCAGACTTCCAAATGTACCCAGTATATGGGAGTTCACATTATTCCAAGTGGGGGTCGATGAATTCTGTACCTTTGGAAATTACCCCTTTTATCTGATTCCTGACCAAAGAAACCTTTTTTCATAACGGCAGCAGAAAATGGGCAACCAGCTCTTTTAGGGAGACATTTGAAAAGGTATTACCATTTGCGTTTTCATTCCGTGTTGTAATTCGTGTGCGCCATTTGTTGAAATAGTGTTTAGTGGTTAAAATCATATATTAGGCATGAAGATTCCCAGGTGTGCAGTTCTGTCGGTGTGTAGCAGGACACTGTGCACGTTGGTCTTCGCAGTACGTCTTTTCCCCCACCCATACGTAGCTGTTAGCATCTTCACCCAGGTAATGAAGTGGAGCTGATGGTAAAAGGCGAGGAGGTCAGTGGAAGGAAAGCGTTAGAGAGATGTAAAATATCGCTTAAGGTGTTTTAATTTCTGTTCCTGAGGAGCAATAAAGCATAAATTTTCTGTGCAGTCATAATAGTAATTGTAAAGTTACCTATAGGATGGAAGAATTATTTGTACTATTGAACACCATCACTATTTTCAGTATAAAATAATAGCGAGATTTTCTTTTCTGTTGCAGTAATGTTGGCCCCTGCATATAGGTTGTGGAAAACTTTGTTTGCAAAAACAAAGCTATTGTTTTAACAAAAACCACAGAAATTTTGCCTTTCATATTGAATCAGTAGCATAATGAGTAGTGGAGCAATAGTTCAACATCAAAGGAGACTTCTTGGATATATAGTGTGTTGCAACAACAGCGAAAAAGTTCCCACCAGAAAGGAATTTTGCCATATGTGAACAGCAAACATATGTATTAGGTTAAAACCATAAGATTTCCTTTGCTTTACACCAAAAACAAGAGGGAACTTAAGTACAGAGGTTTTTCAGTCGTGCGCTGGAATGCAGCACAGAGCGCGAGCAGTGTTTGAGGTTCGGAGCAGTGTCAGTGGACAAAAGCTCTATGAAAACCCAAAAAACCATTGAGGGTGCACCAACAATTTGGTGCATCAAACATCAGCATTTCACTTTGTAAAAATACAAACAATGTTTTGCTCCGACTTGCAGCATTACGTCAGTGATCTTCGTAGATATATTTTCCTAATTTATTTATAGTAGTGAATAAACCCAGACAACTTTAATTATCTCCGTAACATATTTTAGCAAAAATAATGATTGCTTTAAAAATTCTGATATTAATTGTGGTGGGATACTTGGCCTGCTTTCTTTGACTAAGAGTTACATTTGACTGTAAATTGTGAGGCCCCCTCGTATAAAGGAGAAGTTTTTGCCCAGACAGCACATACTTACAGCTTCATGGAGAGATAAAGGTACTCAAGATAGAGTGTTTGTATGACAGAATTTTAAAACATCTCCATATATATTTCTGGAACAAAATTTGCTTTAATTTTTGTTAACATTCGCATGGGTTTCCTGTAGAGTTCCAGAACTAGGTTTTCTTCTCGTGAACGGGGAGAAAAAACACATCAGTGGATGGAATTTGAATTCAGAAGGCACTTAAAGAGGGGCCTGTGTTCAGAATTACCGTTGGCACATGTTTTGAGGATGTGAAGTGGAAGCCTTCTTCTGCGGGCATTAGTGAGGAGATAATTAAAACTCCAGTAGGTAATTATGGTAGCTTTTATTACTGCATCTTTCATTAACTAATTATATTAATTTGGTAATGTTTGAAAAATTCTTTGAAGATGAAAAGTGCTAACTATTACAACCTTTAGTTGTAGTATTACTCTGCACTGGTCATAAATATTGCGGTCTTTTCTTGATACAGATGCACATCCACGTGTGCAGAGTTGCTGGCACAGCCAGTAAGAATTACACGTGTATATCAAAAAAAGACTCTGCCGTTACCTGGCATAATCTGATCG